>NC_051218.1:3187500-3355000 GCF_015220715.1 Pygocentrus nattereri
TCACATAAACAAACATCACTCACCGCCGTCCTCTAAAGGCGTTATTAACACACATCACATAAACAAACATCACTCACTGCTGCCCTCTAAAGGCGTTATTAACACACATCACATAAACAAACATCACTCACTGCCGCCCTCTAAAGGCCTTATTAACACACATCACATAAACAAACATCACTCACCGCCGCCCTCTAAAGGCCTTATTAACACACATCACATAAACAAACATCACTCACCGCCGTCCTCTAAAGGCGTTATTAACACACATCACATAAACAAACATCACTCACCGCTGCCCTCTAAAGGCGTCATTAACACACATCACATAAACAAACATCACTCACCGCCGTCCTCTAAAGGCGTTATTAACACACATCACATAAACAAACATCACTCACTGCTGCCCTCTAAAGGCCTTATTAACACACATCACATAAACAAACATCACTCACCGCTGCCCTCTAAGGGCGTTATTAACACACAGCACATAAACAAACATCACTCACCGCTGCCCTCTAAGGGCGTTATTAACACACAGCACATGAACAAACATCACTCACCGCTGCCCTTTAATGGCGTTATTAACACACATCACATAAACAAACATCACTCACCGCCGCCCTCTAAAGGCGTTATTAACACACATCACATAAACAAACATCACTCACCGCTGCCCTCTAAAGGCGTCATTAACACACATCACATAAACAAACATCACTCACCGCCGCCCTCTAAAGGCCTTATTAACACACATCACATAAACAAACATCACTCACCGCCGCCCTCTAAAGGCGTTATTAACACACATCACATAAACAAACATCACTCACCGCTGCCCTCTAAAGGCGTTATTAACACACATCACATAAACAAACATCACTCACCGCTGCCCTCTAAAGGCGTCATTAACACACATCACATAAACAAACATCACTCACCGCTGCCCTCTAAAGGCGTTATTAACACACAGCACATAAACAAACATCACTCACCGCTGCCCTCTAAAGGCGTTATTAACACACATCACATAAACAAACATCACTCACCGCTGCCCTCTAAAGGCGTCATTAACACACATCACATAAACAAACATCACTCACCGCCGCCCTCTAAAGGTGTTATTAACACACATCACATAAACAAACATCACTCACTGCTGCCCTCTAAAGGCGTTATTAACACACATCACATAAACAAACATCACTCACTGCTGCCCTCTAAAGGCCTTATTAACACACATCACATAAACAAACATCACTCACTGCCGCCCTCTAAAGGCCTTATTAACACACATCACATAAACAAACATCACTCACCGCCGCCCTCTAAAGGCGTTATTAACACACATCACATAAACAAACATCACTCACCGCTGCCCTCTAAAGGCCTTATTAACACACATCACATAAACAAACATCACTCACTGCCGCCCTCTAAAGGCGTTATTAACACACATCACATAAACAAACATCACTCACCGCTGCCCTCTAAGGGCGTTATTAACACACATCACATAAACAAACATCACTCACCGCTGCCCTCTAATGGCGTTATTAACACACATCACATAAACAAACATTACTCACTACTGCCCTCTAAAGGTGTTATTAACACACAGCACATAAACAAACATCACTCACCGCTGCCCTCTAAAGGCGTTATTAACACACATCACATAAACAAACATCACTCACTGCTGCCCTCTAAAGGAGTTATTAACACACATCACATAAACAAACATCACTCACTGCTGCCCTCTAAAGGTGTTATTAACACACATCACATAAACAAACATCACTCACTGCCGCCCTCTAAAGGCGTTATTAACACACATCACATAAACAAACATCACTCACCGCTGCCCTCTAAAGGCGTTATTAACACACATCACATAAACAAACATCACTCACTGCCGCCCTCTAAGGGCGTTATTAACACACATCACATAAACAAACATCACTCACCGCTGCCCTCTAAAGGCGTTATTAACACACATCACATGAACAAACATCACTCACTGCTGCCCTCTAAAGGCGTTATTAACACACATCACATAAACAAACATCACTCACTGCTGCCCTCTAAGGGCGTTATTAACACACATCACATAAACAAACATCACTCACCGCTGCCCTCTAAAGGTGTTATTAACACACATCACATAAACAAACATCACTCACTGCTGCCCTCTAAAGGTGTTATTAACACACATCACATAAACAAACATCACTCACTGCTGCCCTCTAAAGGCGTTATTAACACACATCACATAAACAAACATCACTCACCGCTGCCCTCTAAAGGTGTTATTAACACACATCACATAAACAAACATCACTCACCGCTGCCCTCTAAAGGCGTTATTAACACACATCACATAAACAAACATCACTCACCGCTGCCCTCTAAAGGTGTTATTAACACACATCACATAAACAAACATCACTCACTGCTGCCCTCTAAAGGCGTCATTAACACACATCACATAAACAAACATCACTCACCGCCGTCCTCTAAAGGCGTTATTAACACACATCACATAAACAAACATCACTCACTGCTGCCCTCTAAAGGCCTTATTAACACACATCACATAAACAAACATCACTCACCGCTGCCCTCTAAAGGAGTCATTAACACACATCACATAAACAAACATCACTCACCGCCGTCCTCTAAAGGCGTTATTAACACACATCACATAAACAAACATCACTCACTGCTGCCCTCTAAAGGCCTTATTAACACACATCACATAAACAAACATCACTCACCGCTGCCCTCTAAGGGCGTTATTAACACACAGCACATAAACAAACATCACTCACCGCTGCCCTCTAAGGGCGTTATTAACACACAGCACATAAACAAACATCACTCACCGCTGCCCTCTAATGGCGTTATTAACACACATCACATAAACAAACATCACTCACCGCCGCCCTCTAAAGGCGTTATTAACACACATCACATAAACAAACATCACTCACCGCTGCCCTCTAAAGGCGTCATTAACACACATCACATAAACAAACATCACTCACCGCCGCCCTCTAAAGGCCTTATTAACACACATCACATAAACAAACATCACTCACCGCCGCCCTCTAAAGGCGTTATTAACACACATCACATAAACAAACATCACTCACCGCCGCCCTCTAAAGGTGTTATTAACACACATCACATAAACAAACATCACTCACTGCTGCCCTCTAAAGGCCTTATTAACACACATCACATAAACAAACATCACTCACTGCTGCCCTCTAAAGGCGTTATTAACACACATCACATAAACAAACATCACTCACTGCTGCCCTCTAAAGGCCTTATTAACACACATCACATAAACAAACATCACTCACTGCTGCCCTCTAAAGGCCTTATTAACACACATCACATAAACAAACATCACTCACCGCTGCCCTCTAAAGGCGTTATTAACACACATCACATAAACAAACATCACTCACCGCTGCCCTCTAAAGGCGTCATTAACACACATCACATAAACAAACATCACTCACCGCTGCCCTCTAAAGGCGTTATTAACACACATCACATAAACAAACATCACTCACCGCTGCCCTCTAAAGGCGTCATTAACACACATCACATAAACAAACATCACTCACCGCTGCCCTCTAAAGGCGTTATTAACACACAGCACATAAACAAACATCACTCACCGCTGCCCTCTAAAGGCGTTATTAACACACATCACATAAACAAACATCACTCACCGCTGCCCTCTAAAGGCGTCATTAACACACATCACATAAACAAACATCACTCACCGCCGCCCTCTAAAGGTGTTATTAACACACATCACATAAACAAACATCACTCACTGCTGCCCTCTAAAGGCGTTATTAACACACAGCACATAAACAAACATCACTCACTGCTGCCCTCTAAAGGCCTTATTAACACACATCACATAAACAAACATCACTCACTGCCGCCCTCTAAAGGCCTTATTAACACACATCACATAAACAAACATCACTCACCGCCGCCCTCTAAAGGCGTTATTAACACACATCACATAAACAAACATCACTCACCGCTGCCCTCTAAAGGCCTTATTAACACACATCACATAAACAAACATCACTCACTGCCGCCCTCTAAAGGCGTTATTAACACACATCACATAAACAAACATCACTCACCGCTGCCCTCTAAGGGCGTTATTAACACACATCACATAAACAAACATCACTCACTGCTGCCCTCTAATGGCGTTATTAACACACATCACATAAACAAACATCACTCACTACTGCCCTCTAAAGGTGTTATTAACACACAGCACATAAACAAACATCACTCACCGCTGCCCTCTAAAGGCGTTATTAACACACATCACATAAACAAACATCACTCACTGCTGCCCTCTAAAGGCGTTATTAACACACATCACATAAACAAACATCACTCACTGCTGCCCTCTAAAGGTGTTATTAACACACATCACATAAACAAACATCACTCACTGCCGCCCTCTAAAGGCGTTATTAACACACATCACATAAACAAACATCACTCACCGCTGCCCTCTAAAGGCGTTATTAACACACATCACATAAACAAACATCACTCACTGCCGCCCTCTAAGGGCGTTATTAACACACATCACATAAACAAACATCACTCACCGCTGCCCTCTAAAGGCGTTATTAACACACATCACATGAACAAACATCACTCACTGCTGCCCTCTAAAGGCGTTATTAACACACATCACATAAACAAACATCACTCACTGCTGCCCTCTAAGGGCGTTATTAACACACATCACATAAACAAACATCACTCACCGCTGCCCTCTAAAGGTGTTATTAACACACATCATATAAACAAACATCACTCACTGCTGCCCTCTAAAGGCGTTATTAACACACATCACATAAACAAACATCACTCACTGCTGCCCTCTAAAGGCGTTATTAACACACATCACATAAACAAACATCACTCACCGCTGCCCTCTAAAGGTGTTATTAACACACATCACATAAACAAACATCACTCACCGCTGCCCTCTAAAGGTGTTATTAACACACATCACATAAACAAACATCACTCACTGCTGCCCTCTAAAGGCGTCATTAACACACATCACATAAACAAACATCACTCACCGCCGTCCTCTAAAGGCGTTATTAACACACATCACATAAACAAACATCACTCACTGCTGCCCTCTAAAGGCGTCATTAACACACATCACATAAACAAACATCACTCACCGCCGTCCTCTAAAGGCGTTATTAACACACATCACATAAACAAACATCACTCACTGCTGCCCTCTAAAGGCCTTATTAACACACATCACATAAACAAACATCACTCACCGCTGCCCTCTAAAGGCGTCATTAACACACATCACATAAACAAACATCACTCACCGCCGTCCTCTAAAGGCGTTATTAACACACATCACATAAACAAACATCACTCACTGCTGCCCTCTAAGGGCGTTATTAACACACAGCACATAAACAAACATCACTCACCGCCGCCCTCTAAAGGCGTTATTAACACACATCACATAAACAAACATCACTCACCGCTGCCCTCTAAAGGCGTCATTAACACACATCACATAAACAAACATCACTCACCGCCGCCCTCTAAAGGCGTTATTAACACACATCACATAAACAAACATCACTCACCGCCGCCCTCTAAAGGCGTTATTAACACACATCACATAAACAAACATCACTCACCGCCGCCCTCTAAAGGTGTTATTAACACACATCACATAAACAAACATCACTCACTGCTGCCCTCTAAAGGCCTTATTAACACACATCACATAAACAAACATCACTCACTGCTGCCCTCTAAAGGCCTTATTAACACACATCACATAAACAAACATCACTCACCGCCGTCCTCTAAAGGCGTTATTAACACACATCACATAAACAAACATCACTCACTGCTGCCCTCTAAAGGCGTTATTAACACACATCACATAAACAAACATCACTCACTGCTGCCCTCTAAAGGCGTTATTAACACACATCACATAAACAAACATCACTCACAGCTGCCCTCTAAAGGCCTTATTAACACACATCACATAAACAAACATCACTCACCGCTGCCCTCTAAAGGTGTTATTAACACACATCACATAAACAAACATCACTCACTGCTGCCCTCTAAAGGCGTCATTAACACACATCACATAAACAAACATCACTCACCGCCGTCCTCTAAAGGCGTTATTAACACACATCACATAAACAAACATCACTCACTGCTGCCCTCTAAAGGCGTCATTAACACACATCACATAAACAAACATCACTCACCGCCGTCCTCTAAAGGCGTTATTAACACACATCACATAAACAAACATCACTCACTGCTGCCCTCTAAAGGCCTTATTAACACACATCACATAAACAAACATCACTCACCGCTGCCCTCTAAAGGCGTCATTAACACACATCACATAAACAAACATCACTCACCGCCGTCCTCTAAAGGCGTTATTAACACACATCACATAAACAAACATCACTCACTGCTGCCCTCTAAGGGCGTTATTAACACACAGCACATAAACAAACATCACTCACCGCCGCCCTCTAAAGGCGTTATTAACACACATCACATAAACAAACATCACTCACCGCTGCCCTCTAAAGGCGTCATTAACACACATCACATAAACAAACATCACTCACCGCCGCCCTCTAAAGGCCTTATTAACACACATCACATAAACAAACATCACTCACCGCCGCCCTCTAAAGGCGTTATTAACACACATCACATAAACAAACATCACTCACCGCCGCCCTCTAAAGGTGTTATTAACACACATCACATAAACAAACATCACTCACTGCTGCCCTCTAAAGGCCTTATTAACACACATCACATAAACAAACATCACTCACTGCTGCCCTCTAAAGGCCTTATTAACACACATCACATAAACAAACATCACTCACCGCCGTCCTCTAAAGGCGTTATTAACACACATCACATAAACAAACATCACTCACTGCTGCCCTCTAAAGGCGTTATTAACACACATCACATAAACAAACATCACTCACTGCTGCCCTCTAAAGGCGTTATTAACACACATCACATAAACAAACATCACTCACAGCTGCCCTCTAAAGGCCTTATTAACACACATCACATAAACAAACATCACTCACCGCCGCCCTCTAAAGGTGTTATTAACACACATCACATAAACAAACATCACTCACTGCCGCCCTCTAAAGGCATTATTAACACACATCACATAAACAAACATCACTCACTGCTGCCCTCTAAAGGCGTTATTAACACACATCACATAAACAAACATCACTCACCGCTGCCCTCTAAGGGCGTTATTAACACACAGCACATAAACAAACATCACTCACCGCTGCCCTCTAAAGGCGTTATTAACACACATCACATAAACAAACATCACTCACCGCTGCCCTCTAAGGGCGTTATTAACACACAGCACATAAACAAACATCACTCACCGCTGCCCTCTAAAGGCGTTATTAACACACATCACATAAACAAACATCACTCACTGCCGCCCTCTAAAGGCCTTATTAACACACATCACATAAACAAACATCACTCACTGCTGCCCTCTAAAGGCGTTATTAACACACATCACATAAACAAACATCACTCACTGCCGCCCTCTAAAGGCGTTATTAACACACATCACATAAACAAACATCACTCACTGCCGCCCTCTAAAGGCGTTATTAACACACATCACATAAACAAACATCACTCACTGCTGCCCTCTAAAGGCGTTATTAACACACATCACATAAACAAACATCACTCACCGCTGCCCTCTAAAGGCGTTATTAACACACATCACATAAACAAACATCACTCACTGCTGCCCTCTATCATTTGTCTCAACCTAAATGATAAAATTTTACTTCATTCACTTTCTGTTGTAATGTAAACACAGAACTGTGTAAGCTAAAACCTGTGAAAAATGATTGCGGTCAGTTTAAGTAATTGTGATTAGATTATATAATAACTGCGGCAGGCCTACGCCCAGCACTAACGTCATGCAGGGCTAAATAAACATGTTTTTTCAGAACAAACACATCACCAGTGAAACAAAGCCAACAGAGTGATCGGTGTTGCTGTTTTTAAGTTGTCAGGCTGTGCGAGCACTCGTGTGTTACATGTCGAGAGGGAGAGAGAGAGAGAGAGAGGGAGAGAGAGAGAGAGAGAGAGAGAGAGAGAGACAGCGAGAGAGAGAGAGAGAGAGAGAGAGAGAGAGAGAGAGAGAGAGGGAGAGAAACAGGGAAAAAAACAGGACAGCTGACTGGGAGGGGACAAAAAAACTTGTCAGGAATGTGACACTTTTCTAATATATTCTGATCCCAAATTGACTCCAGTACAGGAGCTCAGCACTGATTTTGCCCTAAATAAGAGCGATTAAATTGTATGAATACTGTTCATATTGAGTGTGCCTCGTTCCCGAACAGTCTCTGGCTTATGTAGGTCAGATCCACAGAGTGCCGCTCTCTCTCTAGATGTGCGTTCAGGCTCAGCTGTGGAAAGCATCTATAGGGTAAGCTCAGTGACGACATGCATCATATTAGAAACGCACCCTTCAGGGCAAAAAAACAGGAGTCTGCTGACAACGACAGAGCGCTCCCATCACAGGCTGCCTATGTTGCTGAGAAAGACAGAGAAAGCTTTGTGCATCACTGTAATGCAACAGTCAAGAAACCCCTGTCATTATATGCCACCACCGGAACGCATAGATCCACTCGTGTCTACGTAACTTGCACAGCACTTGTTACAAAAGAAATTGGCATAAAGTAGTTTCAGCTGAAGCTGCCAAAAAAGCCACTTCTGCTTCAGCATGAGCAAGAAATGACGTCATAACAGGATCTACAACCGAATGGCAAAGCCTAAACATCCCCAGTTAAATTACGTTGTGATGCTTTTCTAAGTGAAAGTAAGTGAACCCCTCCTCTACATAGAAAAAAACATAAACATGACATTCGTGTGCAGAATTTCTGTTTATTTGCTGAGTTTAAAGGATTGGAAAAAAAATAAAAGATTGAATATAAAATGTCCCATAACTTTTGCAAATGCCACATATTTTCTTTCCCCCTAAAGTGTTCAATTCAGGGGGGCAGTGGGTGGCGCTGTCACCTCGCAGCAAGAAGGGCCTGGGTTCAGTTCCCCAGCTAGGTGACCAGGGTCCTCTGTGTGTGGAGTTTGTATGCTCTCCCCGTGTCTGCGTGGGTTTCCTCTCAAAGTCCAAAGATATTCAGATGATTTGGAGATGCTAAATTGCCCCTAGCTGTGTGTGTGTGTGTGTGTGTGTGTGTGTGTGTGTGTGTGTGTGTGTGTGTGTGTGTGTGTGTGTGTGTGTGTGTGTTACTGTATTGGACTGGCAACCTGTCCAGAGTGTTTCCTGCCTTCAGCACATTGAGCACTGGGATAGGCTCCAGTGTGACCCAGGAGGATCAGTGATTTAGATGAATTAATGAAGAATTAATTATGATTATTATTAATTATTATTAAGAATTAATAATAATAATGAAGATGAATGAATCCATGTTAAATTTAGCAAATAAATAATAATTGTACATTAATATGTGCAGAAGTTTGGAGGATGTGTTCACTTATTTTTAACTCATCAAAATCTTATCGTTTGACTGGAGTGCCCAAACTTTCGCATCAACTGTAAATACAGCATGTGCATTTCCTTAAAGTGGTTGTTCAAAACTTCTGCATATTATATGGTTAAGATATTAGCAAAGTCAGACTGTTTGGATATAACATGCTCTATTCTAAACAAACGCCAGTGGTGATGATAGGAACCAGACGTCTGAAGAGTTTAATGACTTTAAAAGCTCCCTCACAGAAAGTTATTACCTGAAATGGTTATGAATACATTGCCTAATGCCTGACACTTCGGCTTATAATAGTTTGGTCTATAATAGAGGTCCATACTCCCGCGGATTCCTGTGGGGCCTGCAAAACCCATTATAATATCTTGTGTTTTGCGTGGGAGCGGGCGGGAAACCAGCCCACAGTAGGCGGGAGCAGACCCAAGCATGCATGCAGAGAAATAATGTAAATCAATCAATAGCCTAAATAAAGTAGAAAGACCACTAAATCATATATAACATGATAACAGTAAAACAATTAAAGTGAACGAAGTCAATCTAAAGAGTTGAGAAACAACCAATCATGTGAAACTTGAAAATCCGATGGTTGCAGCTACACAACAAAACACAAAAAATAACCACTCAGACCACCAGAGGTCCAAACCGCACTTGGTCATGTTCTTCATAACGTTCATACTCCATAAGCTCCATTCAGAAGCTGGGCGTCGTGTGAGGCTGTAGCTCTTCTCTCCAGTCTAATAGACGGTGATGTCATTTTAAACCCTTATAATAAAAGAAGCTGAACTTTGTTTTTCTACTGAAAGTCGACCCGTTTTTCCCCAAATCTGGGCTCTAAACTATAAACAGACGGCGTCTCTTCAGTGATCTGCTCTGGAAGCATCACTTTTAGAGAACAACACAAAGAGCGGTGCAGATTTTTGGCTTTCAGCAGTAAATTGTGAGCATGTAGTGATGTGTGGAGATCATAAAACACTTTGTTAATTTGAGAGGCTTTTACAAAAAAATGAAACAAACAAAATAAAATTGGCATTTATTTACTAAATAATTTGCCGAAATATAAAATATACCCTGCCAAAACCAAAATATGCCCTGGAGAATAAGAGGTTAATTCCTGCTTTGTATTTACTGGGAATATCAGAGATTTGATGAGTTCACAGAGAGACTGAACTGCTGAGTTATTTCAGCAGAGAAGAGTGTATTTCTGAGTAGATTATGTCCAATTTTTGGATGTCAGTTTGCCTTGATGGAACTGCGAGGGCGGGAGCGGGACAATGTTCCGGTTGCAGGCGGGAGCGGGACAAATGAGTCCAATTTTCTGCAAAAGAGGGATGAAATCTTGCAGGAGCGTGACTGTCCTACGCAGACCTCTACCAAAAAAAACAAACATAAAAGACAATTTTACCTACATTACATATAAAAACTCACTGATTCACTGGTGGTTTCCAATAGGAAATAAAATGGCCATATTTGTGTTGTGGATATCACAACACCTGGTTCACCACCACGGTAAAGAACTCTGACTTTCTCTATAGTTTCACTCTATAGTGAAACATTTTGTGTCAAATCGCTCTGAAAGCCTTTGTTTACATCTGTGTGACTGTATTACACAGCAATCTTGTAAAAAAGGGTGGAATTACCCTTCAAGGTCCTTCAAAAGATGTGAAGAAAGTCTCATTTCTCGTATTCCGGAGTGTCTAATGATGTCTAATGATTAATTCAATTTGTCATGCACGCTCCTGATTTAATGAGGCGGTTGATTATGCGTTCTATTAGCTGAAAGGAGCGTGTTCAATCTGGGGTAAATTCCTCAGCAGGCGGCTCAGGCTGTCAGAAAAATATGCTGCTTCATTTTACTCTCGATAAATTAACACTGACATCTGCTACATGTGTTATGGGTTATGGGAATGGAAAGTATCGTCCAAGAGTAATTATTCATCATCTCATTAAAATCCTAAACATAACGCTAATTACGCATAATCGTTCGATTCACTTAAGGCGCAGACATTGACAGAAAAGACCACGTCTAGATGAAAGGGTCGTACGCAAAGTATCACGAATATAAGCTGCAAGAAAACAATCATTTGAAAAAGAACACTTCATCAGCGAGAGGCAGTTAAACGAAATGAAACATATATGATGCAGCGTAGCAGCGAAGATCAAGAGCAGACATTATTAAAACTTAAAAAGCAAATTCAACATTCCTGACAGTTGTACATTGCAATATACTACACTGATCAGGCCTAAGATCATGACCACCTCCTCGTTTCTACGCTCACTGTCCACTTTATCAGCTCCACTTACTGTATAGCTGCACTCTGTAGTTCTACAGTTACAGACTGTAGTCCATCTGTTTCTCTGATACTCTGTTACCCTGTTCTTCAGTGGTCAGGACCCCCATGGACCCTCACAGAGCAGGTACTATTTGGGCGGTGGATCATTCTCAGCACTGCAGTAACACTGACGTGCTGGTGGTGTGTCAGCGTGTGTTGTGCTGGTATGAGAGGATCAGACACAGCAGTGCTGCTGGAGTTTTTTTAAACACTGTGTCCACTCACAGTCCACTCCTACCTTGTCTGTCCACCTTGTAGATGTAAAGTCAGAGACGACAGCTCATCTGCTGCTGCGCAGGTTGTGTTGGTCATCCTCTAGTCATAATGTTATGCCTGATTGGTGTATATGCACTGTTACATTGCTAAGCCACAAAGCCCCAAGACTATAACAAATTATTCCTCTATTATTAGTCCTTTTTTCTGTTTTCATTTCTTTATGGCACTTTTTGGCACTGTTTCAGATTTGATGCACAATTTTAATCAAATTCAATGCTTTTAAACTCCTTTTCAACACCTCAAAAGAGCATCAATAGACCATTTGAATTATACCCAGACCTAAATGTGGGATGCAATAATGTCTATTGTAGTCAAATTGACTGGCTGTAAAAGCGCTGACAGAGGCTTTGAGACCACATTCTCCTTATCCGGCCTTCTCAGTGTGAATCAGTTTTGTCGTCCCCTAGCCTTTCATCAGTGGTCGGTTTTAGAACACAGGCCCGGGTGGTCCTGGCAGACAGAATGACCTGAGTGTGTTTAATACATGACACGATCTTTTCTCATCGTATGATTTAAACAGAGATGCCCTGATTCGCCCCCCTGCCCTGCTCTCCAATCAGATCCAAGTCCTTTTTCTATGTGGTATCAGCTTTGAACATCCTTATGCATTATGATTAAGCACAAGGAAGCAGTACAAATGGCATTAAGACTCATTACTCATTAACAATGCAAAGACTTATGAATATGCATGATCAGGCAAAACTGCCCGCTGCCCCTTTTCTAAATCCCACCCCTCCCACCACGACCACACGCTCCGTCTCTACATTTTACGAGAGGAGGCAGAGCAGAAGCGAGGCTGTATCTTTAATAATCATTTGCATATGCAAACCGATTTGTCTGTTGTGCTTTCATTTAAACTTTTTTATATGACGTACATCAAACAGAACGTGTCATAACAGGATATAATGAGAGATGGCAATATACACAAATAAGTGACACATCAAACCACTGAGGCACGCCTTCCTTACTCTGCTCTTATTCTGGATGAACTTTATGCAAATTAGCTGACTGGCATCCAATCAGATTGCTGGTGTGGGGTAGCAACTGTCACATACAGTGCATCCGGAAAGTATTCACAGCGCTTCACTTTTTCCACATTTTGTTTTGTTACAGCCTTATTCCAAATTGAATTAAATTAATCTTTTTCCTCTAAATTCTACACAAAATACCCCATTGTGACCATGTGAAAAACGTTTTCTCGAGAGTTTTGAAAATTTATTAAAATTAAAAAACAAAGAAATCATATTTACATAAGTATTCACAGCCTTTGCTTAATACTTTGTAGAACCACCTTTGGCAGCAACTACAGCCTCAAGTCTTTTTGAATATGATGCCACAAGCTTGGCACACCTATCTTTAGGCAGTTTTGCCCATTCTTCTTTGCAGTACCTCTGAAGCTCCATCAGGTTGGATGGGAGACGTCTGTGCACAGCCATTTTCAGATCTCTCCAGAGATGTTCAATCGGATTCAAGTCTGGGCTCTGGCTGGGCCACTCCAGGACATTCACAGAGTGGTCCTGAAGCCACTGCTTTGAGATCTTGGCTGTGTGCTTCGGATCGTTGTCCTGCTGAAAAATGAACCGTCGCCCCAGTCTGAGGTCAAGAGCGCTCTGGAGCAGGTTTTTATCCAGGATGTCTCTGTACATTGCGGCATTCATCTTTCCCTCTATCCTGACTAGTCTGCCAGTTCCTGCTGCTGAGAAACATCCCCATAGCATGATGCTGCCACCACCATGCTTGACTGTAGGGATGGTATTGGCCTCGTGATGAGCAGTGCCTGGTTTCCTCCAAACATGACGCCTGGCATTCACACCAAAGAGTTCAATCTTTGTCTCATCAGACCAGAGAATTTTGTTTCTCATGGTCTGAGAGTCCTTCAGGTGCCTTTTTGCAAATTCCAGACGGGCTGCCTTGTGCCTTTTACTAAGGAGTGGCTTTCGCCTGGCCACTCTGCCATATAGGCCTGATTGGTGGATTGCTGCAGAGATGGTTGTCCTTCTGCAAGGTTCTCCTCTCTCCACGGAGGAACGCTGGAGCTCTGACAGAGTGATCATTGGGTTCTTGGTCACCTCCCTGACCAAGGCCCTTCTCCCCCGATCGCTCAATTTAGACGGCCGGCCAGCTCTAGGAAGAGTCCTGGTGGTTCCGAACTTCTTCCATTTACGAATGATGGAGGCCACTGTGCTCATTGGGACCTTCAACGCAGCAGTAATTTTTCTGTATCCTTCCCCAGATTTGTGCCTCGAGACAATTTTGTCTCGGAGGTCTACAGACAATTCCTTTGACTTCATGCTTGGTGTTTGCGCTCTGACATGCAGTCAACTGTGGGACCTTATATAGACAGGTGTGTGCCTTTCCAAATCATGTCCAATCAACCACAGGTGGACTCCATTTAAGCTGTAGAAACATCTCAAGGATGATCAGTGGAAACAGGATGCACCTGAGCTCAATTTTGAGCTTCATGGCAAAGGCTGTGAATACTTATGTAAATATGATTTCTTTGTTTTTTAATTTTAATACATTTTCAAAACTCTCGAGAAAACTTTTTTCACATGGTCACAATGGGGTATTTTGTGTAGAATTTTGAGGAAAAAGATTAATATAATTAAATTTGGAATAAGGCTGTAACAAAACAAAATGTGGAAAAAGTGAAGCGCTGTGAATACTTTCCGGATGCACTGTAGGGGTGGGCAATATAGAAAAAACGGTATATCACAATACTTAGGAACATCTTTACGACATACAATACAAATTGTGATATTTAGTGCTAGTAGTGTCATTTTAAAAACTATCAAAACCATATTCAACATTTCACACACTGCACTTAAATTAAAGTTCTAGATATTTAGAAATGAAGGTTCTGTGCAGGAACGTTTTTCGTTCATCAAGGTACAAACAGTGTAAATGCTTCCTCAAAGGTACTACAGTGGCTTTAGTGTCCAACTGTGTAAATCAGTTCCTCCAGGTGAAAAGTTGGTATTTGTTCCTTTTCATAACCGAATGATTTAAATCAGAGCAGTAGAATAAAAGCCTGGAGGCGAGGCGAGGCGAGGCGAGGCGTGTGGAGTCAGTACAGCTTAGAACACATCATTTCAGTGGATTATGGTTCAGTTATGATTCCTGACTGAAGGTACTGAGACGAACCCTTGAGGGGACCACCCCAGTGACAAGAGGGGTCCTGCCCCAGTGACAGTTTTTCTTCTTACGGTCTCTTTTTAATGAATCACGTAGTTAGTTATGCTGTTTATTACAAAAAAAAAACTAAATTAATCATAATAACAATAAAACAGTGTCATATTGCCCACCCCTAGTGTCACGCCCATAGTCATGCCATCTGAGATATCACACCAATGCACTAAATAAATGCATTCAAAACACCGGTCATTATTACATTCCGTACTTTCTGTAAGTTTAAGTCATTTTAGGCTGCTTCTCTGTATACACTGGACACTTAAACCTGCGTGGGTTTTAGCGACGCCCCCAAAGTGATCAAGCAATGCGGTGAGGGAAACGATTCGCTGTAGATGCTAAACATGTGTTAAACATAAAAAGTGCACCACTACTGCAGATTCCTAAGCTATATAAACAAAAAATCCACCCTTCAAACAAGCAGACATAGGACTTCACCACACTCAAAGTATTTTACATGCAGTCCTTTTATGTTTTCCATGATTTTTTAGCAGTTGCGCTTAAACAATCTTGAGATCTGAGGGTGCTGCAGCCCCCTCAGCATCTCCACCTCCTACATCCCTGTGCAGAAGTGAAGAGCCGAGTGAGAGTATTCATGAGAAAGGAGCAAAGCGCTCTGACTTACCAATATCAGCGTCTTTGTGGTTCTTTATGAACTCTGCCAGCTCAAAGTTTCCTGCAATTATGGCCACCTTCAGAAAACAAAGAGAGCACAAGTCATTAAGATTTAATCTACCAGCACGACTTTCAGACCAGTTTGTTCATGTTTCGCTTAACATATTTAGCCCGAAATGAAACCGGCTGCAGTCTCTCACCAGCGCAAGTGTAAATCATGTGACTTACAAAGCCTGATTTTTTTTTTTTTTTTTAACAAAATGAAATCTAAATAAAACACGTGTGGGTGTTGAACGCTATGAAAGAGTGTCTGAGTCAACAAACATGCAACCAGACCTGAGCAACCGCACTGTGACCGTTCTTACGCAACACTGCCCGGGTCTCTACAGCGGCTAAACACTGATGTAACATACCTTCTTCAGAGACCTCCTTACCTCTCTCTCTCTCTCTCTCATGCAATTTGTCTCTCAATAGGATGCATTTAGGGCCGTAGCATATCAGTAACTGAGCAATCTATCAGTCATTTTGATAACTGAGTAATCTGCCAAACTATCAAAATGGGCTTAACTGAGGAAAAAAACAATGTTTGGAAGAAGAAACCTTGAAAAAGTATGAAATTACAGCCCTGTGAAAAAGTCAGAGACCACCCTTCATCTAACGTGCGGTCAATACGGCCATTAAGTACAAGTTCTTCATTTCTCATTGTGAGGAAACGCAGCAGGAAAGAAATCTCAACAACTAAATATAATATAAAAATCGGCGTAGCGCCGTTGTCTGAAGAAAACCTCATATCTCTGTTTTTGATCTTTTACTTTTTTTCCCGTGATCTGAAAATGCCTGTTACCCTTTACATTGTATGTAAATTTCATGATGAATGGACTAAAAGAAACGACCCAAAATGACTAGGAGGACAAAAGTCTGGTTCTATTGACTTCCATTAAAAGTAAATGGCTTTTTTCCTTCTCCTGTAAAGTTTTGGAGATGCGAGGATTTCTTCTCATATATTTTACGGCTTCAGTTTCTCAAAGAAATCGGAGGGACATTTTCTGAAGTTCAGTCTTAAAAGTTGGTTGAACATTTTCTGAAGTAATCAAACCCATTCAGCGGTGCTGAGGTCTGGACTCTAGAGTGGTCAGTGCATTGTTCAGCTTCTTTGGTGTGTCCGTCTCTTTTTCTCAGCGAGGTTCTTCTTGATCAGCTACACGTCCTTTCAGACCCACAGTGCCGAGTGGTCTTCTCACAGTGGAAGGATGGACAGAAAACCCTGTGGATGTTTTCAGATCTGAAGCAGCTCGATCTTCTCCTCTCTCTCAGAGATCAAAGCTTTCAGTGCTGTTTATCTGATGGGGGCGGGTTTGATGTCTAGCAGGTCTTCCAGGTGGTTGTTAGGAGTCACATTTTTTTTTCTAACTTTTAATCATCTTTCAAACTTCTGTTCTGGAAACTCCTGTGTTTTTACTTAGTTTTCACCTTCCTTGTGCAAGTGGATTATCTTATATCTAACCTCATTAGAAATACCACCTGCAAAATAAATAACTTGTATTTAATGGTTGTTTAAACTGAAAATTACACAAATGAAGGGTGGTCATGGTCGCACATGAACTTGCATTGCCATTTCTGTCATTTTTCACATAATTTAAAAAGTGCAGGTACTGTTTATCTCGTGCAAAGCAATTGAAATGGCTTAAAATGAATTGGAAAAAAATCATTACATTGACTTTCATTAGAAATTGAAGTTAACACTGTTTTGTCATTCTCCTGAACCAGGTTTAGTTCACACTGCAACAATATATACATAGAAATATGCCCGGATTACAACATGTTGCAAAAATGCATATAAATGAATAACATTTTATATTTAATATTTTTATCATTATATTTTATATTTAAAATATTTCTTTATTCATTTCTTTATTGTATCAAATGTAAAAAATGATCTCATAATACACTGTTATATTACATTATAAGAAAGCAATGTAGATTTTAAGCAATTTATCCAAAAACGTGAAAAATGATTGATGGGGCCATCATTTTAGTTCAAATGAACTGAACCGCCATTTCTATATTTCTTAAAAATCTTCCGAAAATCATTAATATCTTTATGCAAAATGCAAACAGAGAATATTTCAAATATGTTTCTCAAACATTTAATATGGTTACACATTTTTACATTACACTCACTCATCACCTAAGCTCTTAAATGCAGATGTCCTTGCATTTATAAAAGTGATGAGTAGGACAATATATGTTTTAAAATTATGCAAATTGAAAAACGAATCAGTGCCAAATCATAAGAAGGTAAACTTTCTTATTTAATGATTTTAAATTAAATAACTGTGACAGCACTACAGATACTCCTTAGTACAGCATGAAGCTCAGCTCAGCATTTCTAAGGCCTCTATCCAGTGTTTATTATATACAAGACCTGCCATTTACTCTCACTCCACATTCAGTGCAAGTTAAAAAGGTAATCATTTGTGTATTTGCTTCATTTCCTGATTGGGGTCATGGCGTGCAGTCATTTCTGGCAGGAAAACGCTTTCTTTAACCACGCAGAATGCAGCATATCAGTTTGGGAGCCTCAAATGAGCTGTAATCAAGCAGCTGAAATATAATTTTAGCAGCGTGAGATGAATAATACAGAGCATTAAACAATACACCAGCAGCAGAGCTGATGTGTACATTACATAAACTCTCCAACTCCTACATATGGGCCTGGAGCTGGGGAGGTCAGTTTAAAGCTGACAGGCAGAGACTGGAGAGCAGCCACATGACATGCTGTGGTTCTGAAACTCAGAGATTCACAAGTCCGACATGACAATCCAAGAAATGCTTGTTGAAATCATGCAAATTCATGTACATATTGCTCAATTTAATAAAGGGATCGCAAAGCCTTGGAGCAACGACTGGTCAAAGAGAATCGCTCAGAATAACTTACATCTGATCAAATAAGCAGACAAAGACAATTTAATAGATTTCGCAAGGCGAGTTCATGGCCCACGAGCAGAGAGAGTTTTCCAGGTTTGAACTACGAGGGAATATTTCCCTATTCAGTTATTCATTTACCACCAGACAAATCGAGTGCCTTTTAAAGGTCAGGACAATTTGGACATTTTGATCTAGCATGGCATATAAAACGGTCATATAATCATAGAACCGCTTACAAAACCTGTACACCGACCTGAACGAGACATTTTTCTTTTTTTTTTCTATAGTAAAGCCACTGCGTTGTGTTTGTAGGGAGGAGCTGAATATTTAATCTGTTACTAAATTTTCCCATTAAAATAGCAATTTGGCCTGTCATGCATATCCGAAGGACAAGCCACGTTTCCGTGCTCATAGTTTAGGTGATTCTCTTTGGTAAACTTGGCTCAGGGGCTTTGTCCACAGCAAGAAAAGGAAATATATTCCAACGGCAATTGCGGGGTCCAAGCATTATAGTTTGAGGCATCTGAAAGGACAAAATCTTTAAAAGCAAAATCCATTTGTCACATTGAATCTATGCATGTAGATGACTGAAATTCTTAAAAGTACTTTTCGTATTTGAGGTTTTCCAAAAAAGTACATTTAGATATGTAAATGAGATTACTGAATTAAATATGCATGGGTTTGAATATTTTTAGCATTCAAAAATCTTTGGGTGATATTAGAATTGAGATGATTATTTCATTGATAAAGCAAACTTCAGAGAAAGGATTTTTTCAGACCAGGTTGCTGGAATGTCATTGTTTTATCAAGAACAACACTATGCACTGACATTATGCCATTTTTTTCAGGTCATTTTGTTGCACAAATCCATTTATTAGCAAAAAGTTTTGAGTTAGAAGCAGAAAAAAGGCATATGTGTGTCATTCTAGTTAGATTATAAAGGAAAAGAGATTTTCGTGATATGTGACATGATGTTGTTGTGCCAAGTGTGGTAGAACATGGTAACTTGTGGAAAATATAGTCAGAAGTGAGTTGACAAAACAAGTTGAAATAAATCTTGTTTGTTTGTTCGTACATTTTTAGGAATATATTGTAAGAGGACACGTTATAGATGCATTTCAACCAAAAAAATAAATAAATAAATAAATAAATATTGGTTGAAAGACATTTTAAGCATCTTGGTTTGTTGCAATGAACATTCATCTCCTGCGATTAACTTGCAACTATGCTGAAATTTCTCATAGCCGTGGACTTTTCATTCAGTGTGTCCACTGAGTTGACAGGCATCAGGCATGCACTCGCAAAAAATGAGCACTTTAACATCTCTGCATGTGCACTCAGCATTTGCCCCTGAATGATAAAAATCTGTGTTGTATTGAATGCTTCTACACTGCAAAGCCTGATACTGCAGTCCTGTGGATAAAAGATGAGTTAATCTGTAACGGCCACTGCAGAAAGCCAACGATTCAAGAACCAATGTGCCTGCATGGGGAAGGAGTGGGTGTGAAACTGACATTTACTATGGGAAATTAAACTGTGCTGGTAAACACTCTAAAATATTCTTTTAAAAATCAAATGTCACTAGAAAGAAGTTCACAGAGAAACTGAGCTAAATAAGCCTCTGCCCAACCTCAAGTCAAAGAACCGTTTTTAAAGGTTTTTATTATTATTATTAGAAAAAAAATCTAATTTTTGTTCATATTAAAAATATTTCTTTGCTAATTTCTTTATTGTATCAAATGCAAATCATAATCTCATAATATATTCTTAGATTACATTACAAAAAAAAATGAAATTTATCCAAAAATGGCTGATGGGGCCATCATTTTAATTGAAATGAACTGAATTGAACTGAAAATATTAATATGTTTATGCAAAATGTAAACAGAGAATATTTCAAATATACACTCCCTCACTCATCATCTAAGCTGCTTATCTTCTTGGGTTGGGGGGGAAGGGTACCCATCGTTCGTGGGACATCACAGTGCTTTTAATACTACATAAAAGACCAATTTGTTATCCAGTTAAGTAGCAGTGTGTAATTATTTGGTGATTAATACGTTTTAGATTAATGTCTATTACTGAAAACAGTGAGAATCAGATGATTAATTACTTTGTCCCTCAAAAATGCAAAAGGTAAACCTATCAACAGGTAGCTGCATTTCAAGTACACTAATAGTAGTTTCCACGTTTAAAGGCATAAAATATGCAGTGACCTATATGAAATATAATTTATAAATATTTCTGTAGTAATTTTGGGTACCCATAAGATAACAGCTGCTCTACCATTGAGATTCAATACACATGAATGGAAAATGTCAAAAATGTAGGCTGCTTGTAAATCACAGTTAGGTCAATGCATGCAAGTTAGCAAGTTTTATATACATCTGTGTTAAGGTCTGTGCAGTGCAACATGAGGAAGCCCATTTTTCAGGCTATTCTAATGTGTGAACAGTGAAAAATCAGGGACGAAAATCAACAGATCTTACAAATGAGCATTTCATGTGGACAGTTCTCTGCGCTTCAGCAGGAAAGAATGGCTTAGGTGTTTGATATTGGTTAAACCTGCTGAAAAACTTTAGGTCACAAATGGAAACCCAGTTCTCAGACAGTATAAAGTGCCTATGGGACGTCATTGCTCACCGCACCTCCTCTGACACATACTGTGCCCAAGGTAGGCTCATCTGAGAGGCAGGGTTCATCGGCTTAATTTGTGCTGCGTGGCGGTTCGGCTTTGAAAAGATCTCGTCTTGTAAAATGTGACTGGACATATTTCACAGACAGATGATGAAACAAATGCTTGTGCTTGTTTATACTTTCAGTTCTATGCAAAAGTCAGAGACCACCCATCCTTTACTTCATTTCAAAACACACATTAACTACAAGTTATATTTTTCAGAGAAAATTAGATAATACGATAATCCACTTGCATAAGGATGGAGAAAGTCAAAGAAAAATAAATGAAAAAACAGGGATTTCTAAAACTGGAGTTCAGAAGATGATTGAAAGCTACAGAGAAAACGTGGCTCCTAACAACCACCTGCAAGACCTGGTAGACACCAAAACTGCCCCATCAGATAAACAGCACTTAAAGCTTTCATCTTTGAGAGAGAGGAGAAAATCAAGCTGCTTCAAGGGGTCCACCCACCTTCTGGAGTCCAGACCTCAACATCACTGAATGGGTTTGTTTACTTCAGAAAATCATCAACCAGCTTCTAAGACTGAACTTTGGAGGTGTGTCTGCAGGTTCTTTGAGTAACTGAAAGTGAGTCTATGGAAATGAATGGAAGCTGAAATGAAGGTAAAGAGTGGACAGTAAGATAAACACTGAAAAAGCATATTTTATGTATATATTAGGTTTCTGTGTGATTTTTTCTTCAATATATGTTTTCTGCTTTTTTCATGACACTGAAAAATTGACGACTTGTACTTAATGGTTGTTTTGATTATAAATGAAATCAGTGTACGGTGATATCTGACTTTTCCACAGTACTGTAAATCTACATGTGCATCATGCTGGTGTCCCTTCAGTTGTTCAGCCTGTTTTGCATCCAAAGCTCACTGTGGTTCCTCTATTACTCAGTCATGTTACCAGCCACCACACCCTGCTTCCAATGACAAGAGCGGGGGCTGGATCTCGAGAGAGTTAAAACACAGTATGCTGAACGCCTTTGCAGTGAATTGATGGTTTACAATAAGCTGGTGCAGTAAAGGAATTGCTTTATCAGTACAGCAAGAAGGAACATTCATTTATCTCAAAACAACGAGCAGTTTGGGTCCAATTACTCGCCTCCAACTTTAGATTCTAATTTTGCTAAGAGCAGCGAACAGACAATTGGCCCCCAAAAGCTATATATTTATAACCGTGTACAAAGATAAATGCACTAAAACTGTAAATCCCAGTAGAGAAATTGAATATAATGAGTAAATAATCAACGGAAACTGATCAAACCAATCCAATTGTTTACTTCTGAAGAATATGATCAATACCTTTTGGTTCATACTCAGTACACTGGGGTCATTTTTCCACTGCACAAAGAAGTGAAACCTTTGGGACCAGGAAACTGGAACTGTGCTTTGTCCAGTGTCCATAGGTCCAGTAGCCAGATTCTCATGTTCTCAAGGTTTCTACCAATAGGTAATAATCAAACTCGAGTGTCATCTATTTAGTAGACACTCTTATCCAGAGTGGCTTACGACTGAAGGATGTTACAGAGGTGGGCAACTGTATCATTAGGAGTCTCGCCCATGCCCCCTTATTGGAGTTGTCTGGCCATCTGAGTCTGCCACATAGAGGGCAACAGTACTCCACACCCTCAACCCCCTACACGACTTGTAGACAATGTAGTGAATTCATTACTCTTCCAGGTAAGGATAAAGTGGTTAATGGGTATTAATTCGATATTCGATAATGGGTTAATCACTATTTTTTAGACTTCCTACTTTGTAACGTGTTCATTAATGTGACACAAGCTAGTTAGGAAGCTAACACTTTATTACCATTCATGGTAGCCTTGACAGAACAAGCACTTTGCTCGTTTTCCCGCCCAAAAGAGAAAATTGAAGGTTTATTTATAGACACTGTAGATCACGGGTCGGTAACTCAAATGTTAAAAAGAGCCGTTTTGTCCTTTCAACAAAAATCAAACCACCTTGGGAGCCACAACATTTTATATCCATGTTATTAAAGCAACACTTTACCATGTATGTGCTGAGGTCCTAGTATAGGCTAAAAAATATAAACCAAGATCCAGACTTCCTTTGCTCTGGTTTAAGCTGTAGCTCAGCTATAGAAGCTTTTCTCGCATCTCCAGCAGGAAACTTTTCCTCAAAAGTAGAACAGTTTCTTATAAATTGTCTCTTAACGTTGGACTTTTAATGAGGCTGAAGACGCTTCTCATTCGCCAGTTTGTGTGTGAATTTTCCCGTTCCATCTTAAATGGTGCTTGAAATGTAACAGCTGCACTATTTAAAGTGGAACAGGACAACTCAAACAATAAGCTGGTGAGTGAGAAGCGACTTCACCTTGGTGACTTTTTAGTGTTTGGCTGTTTCTCATTGCAGATTAAACGCACCAGGAAACGAGCTGGAGTGATTCTAAATGCCAATAAATCAATTTCTCTTTTAAATGATCGATATTTGTCTTCAGTCTTTCTCTTTGCAGTTTCTTTAGCTGCTAGCTAGGTGAGATCGTTGTCTGTGTTGCTATGTGAACTCCAGTGTTTAAGCGTATTCATTAGTAGGACTTTTAGAACTTTTTTGGAACTAGAACTTTTCAGCAGAGCTTCATTTTACTGCAAAGGAGGATTATTTTGGCCTACAAATCTTATTGTGCTGCAACAGGGCAATGAAAGAGCCGCATGTGGCTGACCCTTGCTGTGGACACTTGTGTGAGTATGGTAGTGCAGCACAAGGCATATTATACTACTTCTTGTCAGGATGTAAGTGGCGTTAGGAAAAGACAGTTAATAAACAAAATGACTATCAAAATGACATGGAAGCACACATAAACTGACCAAAACCACAATTAAATTGTTACTCCTGGTTATCATGATAGGCAGTTCTCTCTCAAGCAGGTAGAAAATGAACTGGAACTGGAACTGTAGGTTCTGTTGGTTCCCGCTTGGGTCAGTCCTTGTTTTTGAACGTGCAGTGGGAAAACGCCCTATGATTCACAACAGGAGCAGGAACAAAACAAATATTGCGGAAACGACTAGTTATGTTGTATACAGCTGGGAGTCATTCGGTCAAGAGGCATACGGGTCACATTAAAAGTAAATGAAAAAACTGAATGAATTGGGCTCGACTCATATGCTTAAGTGGCCCTTTCAACTGTATTTCTATTTTTGAAACGGCAAACACACATTAACAGATTAGCAGCTCATTCATCGCGCTCTGAGTGCGTTCTTACATAATGGCTGTTGTGCTGTACGCTGTTTTTCTGTAATGAATTATGGGTTCAAAAATAAGCCGTCCGATGTTAATTCAGCCTTTTTATTCAAACATTCTACTGTTTCTGCAGGGCTAAAACCAAAACTGGCCAAACATACACAGCTGAGAAAAAGTAAAAGTAAGGCTTAGCGATCAAGCGTGCAAGCCAAAGACTTGAGCCTAAAAGACGAAGATGCTACCAAAAGTATAACCAAGCAAACGGGGAAGCTTGTTGCATCTTATGGCAGTGAGGCTGAGGCAACTGGGTGCCTGATACATATTGCACTGCTGCAGTACAGTATACATGAATATGTGTACATGTCTGAGCTATGCACGTACCTGGAAGGGAGTTTGTCCGCGGTAGTTCTTGACGTCCTTACTGGCTCCTCGCACCAGCAAAACTCTGGCACAATTCTCCTTTAAAAGGAAAAGACATATTGAAAAGGTTTCAGGCTTGGCTGCAGAGATAAACGCACTCGCCCACTCTTTTCTATTCTATTCTACTCTATTCTATTCTGTTCTGTTCTGTTCTATTCAAATGGAGCAACCTTGCAGATACCCCGCCATATGAATACTTTCTAAGCTACGATCCAGTCAAAAACATAGTTCCCATAAAAAAAGCACAAAAATGTGCCAAAGCTATAGAAATAAAAAAAACTGCTAAGAGTCTATAAATGATCTCACCGGGCTTAAACAGGCTGCAGCAAAGAGTGACAGACTTCAGCTTTCTGGCCTCCAACACAAGTGTGAAGCAAAGTCAACACCCAAAATCAGAATCAGTGAGAAGAGAGGGGGTCTCTACAGTTATATGTGTTTGTGTGGTCTATGTGTGTTGGTGAGACAGAGAGAGAGAGAGAGAGAGAGAGAGAGAGAGAGAGAGACAGAGACATGGCTTTGTAGCACTCCAGCCCACTCCAGCCAGCTGGATTCAGCAGCCCACCCACGGAATGCCTCACCACAAAACCCGACACACAACACACACGCACACCTCCATCACACTTTCCTCCTACCTTCCTGCTAATACTAGTTTCACTGCTGCCGAAAGCCCTCACATAAAGAATAATTGCGCGTGTGGATATAGCTTTCATTTCCTTGCGCATGGAAATATCACAGCGCGCCTGGCACCACTCCTGGTCCTTGTTGACATGGTGACAGAGCAGCGGCATGGCTTTATCGTAAACAAAGCAAAAAGAAAATAGAAAATAGTTCTGGTGGGATTGATTAACTGGGGAGGCCTTAGCTCACATCTGGAGAGTCAATCAGAGGGTCAAAAGAGCGCATGAGGGAGCCAGTAAACGCACTGGAATTGGTGGGCAATAGCTCCACTGGTCAGTGCAGCGGAGACGCTTTAATTCGTCACGGGTGAGCCGTGACCTCTGAGGTACTCCTGGGGTTGTACATCACACTGGAAAAGCTAAGAGAATGTACAATAACATCTTCGCCTCATGGATGCAACACTGCATGAATTTGAGGAGCGATACATTGTGAAATGATAAAACTGTGTCTGTGACTAAGTTTGCTGCAGCTACAGATCCTGATGTATTTATTTATTTATTTAGTTATTGTGGTGTTTGAACAGAGGCGTAAGAAAACTGGAAAAAATCACAGAATTACAAAAGCATGTCTCATTATAGTGCTAACCAAAAAAAACACTTAAATACTAACAGCTACGTACAGCAGAACTGCAAGCCCATTTCCACGCACCATAGGGCTGTTAGAAAAGCCTTGAACAGCTCTGTCGAGCTCTATTCAGTGAATAAATACAATGAACAAGTAATCTACAAACAATCTAAAAGGAATAAATATTTGTGTATCTTCTAAACAGGCCTACAAACAAAACAAATAAGCATGTTTTACTTTTTTTGTATACGCCAGCCAACAAAACTGACAACTTTCAGGAGAAAAAACAACAACCTAAATTTGTAACGGAAGTTAATAGGCCAATATGTTTTCCAGGAAATTTTGAGCCATTTCTATTGGTCCATCCATCATGGAATTTGAACACAAGTCGAAAGGTAACTGGCTTCAATTTAAGCCACAAAGACAAAAAATTAAAAAATAATCAGTGCAACTACATATTTTATTTCATTATGATGATGCACGTTTGTTGTGACAGTAGCCATTACTGCTTCACACAGGTCTGTGATTAAAAACAGTCATTAGTTTTGACACATTCTTTCAGGCAAGCAGTTATACACCTATATAGGCTCTGGTTAAGTCATTGGCCCCACACTCAGGAGAGCAGGGTTCAAGCCCAAACCTAACTCTATTTTCCTGTCAATCTGATTAGGCCATTCTGGTGCATCACTTTGTAGTCGGCATCACACTTATTTCAAGTTCTCCAGGTCTAAGCTGGTTTTCTCTATGGGAAAAGCGAATGGCGTTTTCAGAAATCGACACTGTTGCCCTGCAGTTGATTAGCAGTCGAAATACAAATGCATGCTACAAGCAAGCTAATACTGCTGTTCGCTGCACGAGACTAAGTCTACATTTAAACTTCATTGCCGTTAAATACAAAGATCAGTAACTCAAGGTGTCGGCTACCACAGCCAAAGCAACTTAATATTTGCTTGCTGGTTTGGTGGGGTATTTTGGTGATGTTGCCAGTCTTATGATCTCAATTCAGTGTGCAGCAGTATTGGCTTGCATGCAGGAATATTTATATTTTGACTCCTTAACACTCTCATAATTCTAGGGATCCAGTGACATTTGGAGAAAAAATGCATGTACATATCAAGATTGTGACATTTTTCTTTACCACGTCATGCGACTTCTGAAAACAGCATTCAATTCTCCCATAAAGAAAAATTAGCTTAGGTCCAGAGCTCTTAACATGGGCATGACGCCAGCTTCAGAATGACAACATGACTTCAGAGGTCTAGCTTTCTTAAAGACAATATACACCATCAGGAATAACATCATGACCACCCCCTTGTTTCTACCCTCATTGTCCACTTTATCAGCTCCACTTACTGTATAGCTGCACTTTGTAGTTCTACAGTTACAGACTGGAGTCCATCTGTTTCTCTGATACTCTGCTGTGTCTGATCCACTCAGACCAGCGCAACACACACTAACACACCACCACCACGTCAGTGTTACTGCAGTGCTGAGAATGATCCACCACCCAAATAGTACCTGCTCTGTGAGGGTCCATGGGGGTCCTGACCCCTGAAGAACAGAGTATCAGAGAAACAGATGGACTACAGTCTGTAACTGTAGAACTACAGAGTGCAGCTATATGGTCAGTGGAGCTGATCAGATGGACAGTGAGTGTAGAAACAAGGAGGTGGTCATAATGTTATGTCTGATATCACATTTTTTATTATATACCATCACAGCGTGTACTGTTTCACAACCGCTGTATTACAAAAGCAATTCAAAATAATAAGTGTATTTAAACAAATTTACTACACCAGTATTTACACAGCAGGGGAGCTGATCCTGACTCGTTTTCACATCCAAGAAGGCCCAACAGCATCACACCAAGTGTTTGTACAGTGATGCAATTCAACATCGCAATATTTTTCTAAACGTACCACAGTCTGTGAAGATTTGCAGTAATAAAGTCAACAAAGTCATTACATTTATGGCATTTGGCTGACGCTCTTATCCAGAGCAACTTACAATTTGATCATTTTACACAGGTAGGCCAAGGTGGTGTTAGGAGTCTTGCCCAAGGACTCTTATTGGTGTAGAGTACAGTGGTTACCCAGGCAGGAGATTGAACCCCAGTCTACATCATAGAAGGCAGAGGTGTTACCCACTACACTATAATACTGTTAAAATATCTTACACAGTATTGCAAACATTAAGCAACATAAAAACAGATTTCCACAAAGGAAAATCACTGCTCTTCCAAACAATCTCATTAAAAACAAACTGCGCTGCGACAGATACTCAGCTATTCTATAGACTAGACCGTGCTCATGCAAATAAAAGTCACTATCAATACTCAAATAATCTATCAAACCCACAAAAGCAAAGCTCACAGTTTGACACCAGAACCTGGCATCACATACACCAACTGATCTTACAGCAGAGCAGCCCGAGGAACCCATGCTGTGACCCTGCAGCCTGGATCCCCTGTTGAGGAAGCAGAAGGGCCACTCTCTGCCTGGCTGCTTTAAAGCTGTGACCGTTAGCAAGCTGCTGTCAATTAATAAACCCTGCCTATGCTAATGCTATTGCTACTGCCAGCACAACTACAAAGGTAATGCAAAAAGTATTTTATACATGAACCCAACCCATCAAAATCAGGACTTAAGGAATTAAGCCATACAGACTGACTCAATCACAAATGACTGGAACATGATCCTTAAAATAAGAGTCTACACTCACCGGCCATTTTATTAGGTGTTCAATTGCTTGTTAACACAAATAGCTAATCAGCCAATCACACGGCCGCAGCTCAGTGCATTTAGGCATGTAGAGGTGGTCAAGACAACTTGCTGAAGTGCAGACCAAGCATCAGAACGGGGAAGAAAGGGGATTTAAGGGGCTTTGAACGTGGCGTGGTTGTTGGTGCCAGACGGGCTGGTCTGAGTATTTCAGAAACTGCTGATCTACTGGGATTTTCACACACAACCATCTCTAGGGTTTACAGAGAACGGTCCGAAAAAGAGGAAATATCCAGTGAGCGGTCAGTTGTGTGGATGAAAACGCCTTGTTGATGTGAGAGGTCAGAGGAGAATGGGCAGACTGGTTCCAGATGATAGAAAGACAACAGGAACTCAAATAACCAACCAAAATCTCTGAGGAACGTTTCCAACACCTTGTTGAAAGTTTGCCACGAAGAATTAAGGCAGCTCTGAAGGCAAAAGGGGGTCCAGCCTTTTACTAGCAAGGTGTACCTAATAAAGTGGCCGGTGAGTGTAAATGAAGCTTGACCAGACCGAGAGGTCAAGCTTTGACGTCTTTCGACATTACACACTACAAGTCCAACTCTTAAAACGATCCACCTACTACGTCACTAACGCCAATGCTATTTTATTAATTAACCCAGCTACAATGCTAATGCTACCAGCTACATGATAATGAACTCAGCTACGACACTAATGCTAAATCCCTTTCATATATGAGTCCCGCTACGTCTGCTAATCATACTAGCTAATAAATGAACTCGGCTACAAAGCTAATGCTAATGCTATTGTAGAAATGAACTTAGCTATGCAGCTAACAGTAACGCTATTCAATAAATGATCCGGTCACACAGCTAATGCTAATGCTAAATGACTACAGCCATGTGCTAACACTATTATATAAATGAACCCAGCTAATGTTAAGACACTGCTTGCAATAAGCTACGGTCAGTTCATAAACACTGGAACTGCTAATGCTATTATTACTGCCAGTTCTATTTTATAAAGGAACTCTTTCTTAGAAGAACCCAGCTACAAAGCTAACGCTAATGCAGTTGTATAAATGAAACCGGCTACATAGCCAGCGCTAACTTTGCTATATAAATGAACCCAGGCGTCGCTGCTAGCAGTTTCTTGCCAAATAAAATGTGGATTTTAGACTTTGGGAATAAATAAGACTGACATCACAAAATCTTTAAAAGAGAGAGTGTTTAATGGCTTGACCACACAGAGAGAACTCTGACCTCTCCAGATGTTACACCAGGGGTGTCCAATCGTGCTCCTGGAGATCTGTCACCCTGGAGATTTCAGATTCAATACACACTGTTGACCCTCTGACAGCAAAGCTGGCGGCCCACTGGCCTTTTTCCCCCTCAGGGATTTTCGGGTGGTCCACGGATGGTTTTAGACAAAATCACTTTTCATTGTTCACACTTCTGCTGTGTTGCCACCAGTGGTCCGGTGGACCCACCACATTATTGTTTTTTTTTAATCAATACAGACACAATTTATGTAGAAATACCAGATGTTTAAAATATCACAACTGTCCAGCGTAGGGTTCTCCTGTAGCAGCTGTAGCCAGTCAGCAGCCTGTCCATGTTGTCCACCCTCTCACACATACACACACACACACACAATAACAGCAGGCCATGTAGGAGGAGGACACAGCACCTCCATACTTTTACTCCCCGCAGGTTTAGCCCAACACCACATGTGGGGCAGTTGTGGGCTGGAGGTTAAGGAACTGGCCCTGTAATCGGAAGGTTGCCGGTTCGATCCCCAGTACTGACAGTCCGTGACTGAGGTGTCCTTGAGCAAGACACCTAACCCCCAACTGCTCCCTGGGTGCTGTGGATAGGGCTGCCCACTGCTCTGGGCAAGTGTGCTCACTGCCCCCTAGTGTGTGTGTCTATTTACTAGTGTGTATGTGGTGTTTCACTTCTTGGATGGGTTAAATGTGGAGGTGGAATTTCCCCGTTTGTGGGATTAAAAGTATCACTTAAAATAAATGTGGGGGAGTGAACAGAGTGAAGACCCTGAAAATGGGATATTTTATATGTTCTGTAGAGAAAATGAGCAAAGGCCAAGAAAAAATGGTTCTTCTATGGTTCTTCATGGGCACTTCTTTAGTAAAGAAAATGGCTCTACATAGAACAAAGAACACTTTTCATGATTAAGGATTTAAATGCATCATGAAAGGGTACTTCACATTGACGGAGCATGTACTGTAGATGGTTCTATACAGAACCTTTCTTTTTAAAAGGGTTCTATATAGCACCAAAAAGGTTCTTCTATTGCAACAAGTTTGACATCGTGACAACAGAAGAAATCATTTTGGTGCCATTTCAAAAAGGTTCTATATAAAACGATATACAACACATTCCAACAACCTGAAGAACGCCTTCACGATGCAAAGAACACGTTAATCACGCAAAGGGTTCTTTGAGTGTTCATGGCTCTATTTAGAGCCATTTTCTTTACTAAAAGAACCCTTGAAGGACCATCTTTTTTAGGAGTGCACAGTTTCTTTTTTTCATGGTGCTCTGTAAATTAGTTCAGTAAATCATTTTAAGAGTAATATCATAAATACAGCTGATTATTCAGCTTTATACAACAGTTAGTTCCGGGAGCTGATTGGTTGAGAGGCGTTCTAACTGTGCTGTTATTTTACCATAACATCACTATTTTTTCACAAACACTGTATCACTCCACTGAGACGCCGTTGCTAAGCAACGACTCTGACAGCTGTAGGAGATGCTCGAGCCATTTGAACATTTTTACTTCTCACTTTGCCACAAACAGAAAACGGACACTGTTAAGATCACATCTGACCGACAGCCGATTTGGTCCGACTCTGAAGATGAAACGACACTAAATTCCCAAACTGTCGTCGCCACTGAGCAGCTTTTCAGTCGGCAGCTGTGACAGAAGAACAGCTGAATAACCTGGAATCAGCCGGAAATGAACCCAACACCATTCGCCAGACGTGTCTGATCTTCAGACTGAGCCGTAAAACTGACCCAATATCAGGTTCAGCTCAGTTTGGTCAGTTTTTCTAGATCAGTATTAATGTTGTTTTGTTCCAGCCGGTCTGTAAAGCTTCTTCTGGCTGATTCCAGGTTGTTCAGCTGTTCTTCTGTCACAGCTGCCGACTGAAAAGCTGCTCAGTGGTGACGACAGTTTGGGAATTTAGTGTAAGGAGCTGGAGAACGAACTGCCGGCTGAGCAGCGAGTGGGCGGAGCTCGTTACTCTGACATAGCTACAAGCTGCTCGTTAAGGAGCTATAATTAGGAGGAAGGAGCTGAACATTCAAACATATTAAACGCCGCGTTCACGGCCAGTTTATTGATTTCTTACTGTATTTATTTAAGTGCTGTATTAAAGCAGTAGAGCACTCGAGGTCGTGTTCTATTGCTTAAGTATCTAATCTATTAAGACTGTCAGGAACAACATTTTCAACTAAATCATTTTATATTAGGCCTAGTCTTTAATTTTATTCTCTCAATTGTTTGTAATATTTGTCTTACTTTGTTTTCCAAAATAAACGGATATGTTTAAAATCTGTCTGAGGAGATTAAAAACTAGTTAGACCTTGTATGCAGGACAATATCTGGCCTGATATATGCTTGCTAGCAGGGTGGTAGCTCTCCAGGACCAGGGGCTGGATTCACGAAATTGTCTTAAGAAAAAAAAAATATTCTTAAATGTGGTTTTTCTTTTTCTTAGGAGAACCTGTTATTCTTCCCATAACTTCTTAAGAATTCTCTTATTTTATGTTCTTAACTATTTTCATGAGAATAATTCTGAGAAGAAGCGCTGTTCCTGAAAACGTTCTAAATGTTCTAAAATGCTTTCCCGACCTTACGGCAGCCTCACACTCGTCTTAGGCAGTAAGAGTTGACAAGGTCAGCTTACACATGCAACACGGACACTGCGTCTGTTCCTCCTGACCGTCCTCCTCCGTCAGACCACAATTAGGATATTTTCCAAGGATGATTTTTTTCTTTTGCTGGCTGTTTCTTCCACCGTCACCTCCAGTTCTTGTTTGAAAACCTTTTAAAATACTCGGTTTTTATTTTTTCTTCTGAGTAAATAAAACTAAATAAAGGAAATAACAGCTCATAGAAATTCAGAATGTGTCCGGTGTCGTTTATGGCATGTGGTAAAGAGCAACGTGGCCTGCCTAAGACAACAATGAAGGTTTTCTTAAGAAATCTTTTTCCTCTGTTCATGATTTTAAGAAAATCCTACCCCCTTCGAACTTTATCTGTATCTACTTTTAGGACTTGTGTGAAAATCTGATGATGTTTTAGGTCAAATTTATGCAGAAATATAGAAAATTCTAAAGGGTTCACAAACTTTCAAGCTCCACCTAAAAAACCAAGATGTGGATTCCCTTGATTGCATGTGGTCTACACGATGGAGTCAGTCTGCATTATTGAATCCTTAAAACAGAGTGCCTTAAATGGCTAATTGACCCCTTGACCTCTGCAGATGTTCTACACCAACTCCAGCATAACGGAACAAACTGGTTGCGTAATTCTGGTGTATTTATAGCTCTTGCTGAGGGAGCGTTCACAGCTTCTTTGCCATCAGACCTGGAAATAATAAATGTGCTGAAAGGAACATGACACGAGCCCCACCTCCCCTCACCCCTCTGAACCTAGAGGAGTCCCAGGAGAGTGATATATTAAGCAGCTGGATTCCTGTGCTGATCTAGGGCAGTCCAAACAAAAGCACTATAATGAAGCAATACTGCCCTCCCCTTCAGCCCACTGCCCTGGGGTCACTGATATATTTCCCCAAACTGTAATGGAGCAGTCAAAAGCAAAAAGGTAGCATTTCAGTGTTATTGCAACAAACAAGCACAATTCAGCTGGAGAAAATGGCTTTGACCCTCAGGCAGGAACCATCAAGAAGGAGCTTGTGAGGGTGAGGGACGTAACGGCTGGAACTTGAGGAACCTTTCAGGAGGTAAACATATTTTTCTGTTTTTAAATTGTTCCATCCAAAGCCTCATCAGGAGAGTTGTTCTTGTGTAAAGAGCATGCTCACCTGTTTATAGAGGGCACAGATATGTAGGGCTGTGTTCCCAGAGGCATTCTGCACACTCATGTCAGCTCCATAGAACAGGAGATGCTCCAAGTGATGGACGTGGCCGTATCGACAAGCCTGTGCACACAAACATACAGAATAACGTTATATACACACATACTTAGACCTGGACAAACTACATCTGCTGCATTATTACATTATATCATCTTATCATTATTATTATTATTATTATTTTAAAATAAGAAATAGTCTTGGTCCAATTCACTTGTCACAATACAGCATCCTGTGCAATTCTCCCCCTCACCACTAGATGTCAGTGTACAGCAGCAGCGGTCAGGCTTTCTAATGAGTCTATTTTTACAGCATACATATATCTCTTCAATTCAAGTTCTCTGCAATTGTCGGAGCAAAACTGTTGCCATATAAGGGGATTATGATGACCTAACCAGTCATGACCAATGCTGACCAGCCCATCAGATCTGTACATGGAAACTAAACTGAAAAATCGACTTCTTTTGAATTTTGTGATGTCACAAAAACCAAAACATTCACATATGTCCACCCATTCGGCCCTACAGCCACTAGCCCTGCCCACACACGCTGTTTTAAGTTCCAAGGAGTGTTTCAGCCTGGACTGCTTTCTGAACGAGGTCCAATACAGGGCAGCCAATCAGAATAGATGTCATTTACATAGTGATTAAAGGGACAGTAACAAAAATGAGGCTTGAAAGAAAAAATTAATTATGGCTGTACATACAGCCACAAAAATGTACTAGATAGACTCCAAGAAATACTATGTATCTCTCTAAGTATACAGATATAGATAAAAACATGCAAATGTTTGGGCACCCCAGTCATGTTTTTACTGATTTTTTATGTGGGAAAAAAAAAAAAATTCATCCTCTGCACATTCACTTCTTCTGATCAATTTGGGAAGAAAATTAATAAATCATAAAACGTGGCCGGTGCAAAAGTCAGGGCATGTTTTACATTTTTCCAATCAGCAAATAAATAGAAAGTGTGCAATAAAATTTGCACATAAAATTTGCAAAAGTGTTCTCGGTAGAGGATGTGTTTACGTTCGTCACTCAGAAAACCAAGAAAAGATGTGATTTGGACACAGGGGTGAATTTTTTTATCAGAGTCTCAGGCTGAGAAATATGTTTGTCTCCAAACATGTAAACTCTGAGAAAAAGCCCTGGGAAGGATGAAGACAGCGCTCCTCTTAATGTCAACACCTACTAATATACAGTTTCTTTGTTCTCAAATCCAGCCCTCCTCCTTTGTCATGTCAGATGTTCAGTTTTACACCCACTCCAGTGACAGAAAACAAAGACGGAAAGAGACAAGTAAGAGCGCCACCTGGTGGACTTCGTGCCAGCCATTCTCATCGTGGCAGGCCACAGTGGCATGGGCCCGCAAGAGCACCTCACAGCAGCTGGGGTCACCACCGACGGTCACTGTGTGGTAGAGCGGAGTCAGACCCTGACGGTCCTTATAGTTCGGAGACGCTCCCAGCTCCAGCATGGCCTGCAGAGAGAGAACCACACAGTAAACATCCGGTAGTACATCCATATTCAATGTGGAATAATAATATATAGGAGCAAATCCTATATACAGCCAGTATGTGTCCCTATATTTGATATATTTTAATACACTGTACACGTCAAATGCATTTAGATTCTGTATGAGAAATTACTTACATATCTATGTAAGCACATTTTCATGCTCATTTAATTCCATACTGCTTTGTCCTATTTGCTGCATTAGATTTTGCTAGTTTCCTATTTGTTTATATTCCTCTCAGCAAATCTGCTCCTTTTTGTACAGCACTTTGAGTAAAGGCAGCTGATTTTACTTATGCTTTATAAATAAATCTTATTTATTATTATATTTTATTGATATGACTACAAATTTGGTGGTTGATGTAGTGTAGCGGGTAACACCTCTGCCTTCTACACTATAGACTGGGGTTCAATCCCCTGCTTGGACAAGCGCCCTACACTATACCGATAAGAGGCCTTGGGCAAGACTCCTAACACCACCTTGGCCTCCCTGTGTACAATGATCAAATTGTAAGTCGCTCTGGATAAGAGCGTCAGCCAAATGCTGGAAATGTAAATTTCACATTCATTGTGTGAACAAAGGTAAATACTATATTCTTTCTCATATCAAAAGACAGTGACTTCAATACTTTAATACAAAGAATCCATTTATCGGAAGAGTAAAAAAAAAAAAAATTCTTCAAAATATAGGTACACTGCCTAAAGTCCCTCTTTCTCTGTTTTTGCTTTTGTTTTCATGCCATGTGCCTTGGTTGTTGTTTCCTTGACATATGCTTTTGTTTACATCTATCACGTGCCCCCCCCCTCCCAAGTCCTGCTCCAACTTCAGCCTTCACCTGTTCCTTGTTTTCGGGCCCCACCCTGTCATTAGTCCCAGGTGTTCCTTGTCTCCTGTGTTGGTATATATACCCCTGTTTTTTCCACTGTTCCCTAACCAGCATTGTTTGATATTTGTTGTTGACAGTTTGTTTGTGATTTTGTTGTGTTCTAGTTTCCCTGCTCATGTTTCCTTTGTGTAACACAAAGTCTAGACTTTGTTTCATAGTTCACCTAGATACAAGTATTATTTATCTGCCTGCCTGTTTGTATTTTCCACATAAGGACTTCAATAAAATGCACTTGCGATTGTACTTGTCTGCCTCATCAGCCAATTTGTTACAAAACTTGTATAATTTTCAGCAGAATGAAAAAAGCTTCTTAACCCTTTAATGTTCTGCTCAACCATTCAATAGAGCACATTTTGAGTCACTATATATGCCACAAAGTGCCATCTCGACCGTTTGGTAGATGTGAATATTTAAAAAATTATGGGGTCAAAAAAACAAAGCAAACAAAAAAAAACACCAGTTGTTTTTTATTGTTGTCCCAAACAAATAAAAAAATACAAAAAATAATTCCATTGCTTTTTCCTTAGAGAAGGTATTAAAGGGTTAACTTTATAGGGGTTAACTTTAAAGGGTTAACGTTTATTTATACTGGAAGTTTTAGTGACACACAATACAGCTGTAAATATCTCCATATTTATATCTTGTAAATACATAGTTTTTTAATTTTGTTACTATATTTATTTCATATACATATATACACATATATACAAAACGCATAGAACTGTGCACAACCCCTCCCCATTCTATTCCGTGTCATTTGTTTACATTGTGTGTTTGCACTGAGATGGAGTTGCTTTTAATCTCATTGTACTGTGTATAGTGACAATAAAGGCATTCTATTCTATTCTATAAGTAAAAAATTCCAAGTAATTTTGGACCATTTCTGTTGGAGATCTAACAGAGATACACATTTTTAAGCACTTTGATAGCCTATATAGCGACATAATACAGTGCTATTTATCACATATTGGGTACAGCTGGTACTTAATCCCATTTAACACTATAACACTACAAAAAGTGACCAAACTCCTAAAGAAAACCCACCAGCTGCACATATACAGTAATGTGCTAAAATCACTAACATTACAATACAAGCAAGGAAAGCCATGGCTGGAGTGCCGTGAGAAGTCCGGAATCACACCTGTGTTCCTCAAACTATTTTTCTAACCAACAAGCCAATAAAAGCAAGAAATTCTTATGTTAACTGTTTTTCTGTTTGCATTTATTTGAATGTTATGTAGTGTTTTACTGAAGATTAAAGACCTTTGCACAGTACTGTACATGCACACAGCTTAAATGTATCAGACTAATAACAACAAAGGATACAGCAGTCAAGAAGTACAACTACTGTCCAGGCGGTGTTCTTCTCCGTGGTTCTTTATGGACAATAAAAAAGTGCAACAGAAAAATACAATATAGTACAAAACAAACGGATTCTTGATCAAATCAAGCCTTATTTCTCACTCAAAGCCCAGATAACCAAACGGAAGCTCTTCTCTTCTGAAAACATCCAACCCAACAAACTATCCTTAAAAAAAACGTTCAGCTACAAGATGGATGGATGGATACAATCTGAGGAATCATGAACAGGCCACGGAGAAGACCGTACAGTCTAGAGAAACACTATTCCCGTGGTCAGCAGGACTCGGAATGGCTCTCGATAACATTACTATCAGATTCACTGTCAGCACAGTCACCAGTGTCAGCAGACACATTACCTTGAGAGCGATCTGGTTCTTGGCCCTGACAGCTTTATGGAGCGCAGTCATCCCATCACGAGAGCGGAAATCCAAATGGGCTCCTCCATTTTTCAGTGCTGTTATGATCTCCACCACATTGTCCAGATGGACTGCCAGGGTCAGAGGGGTCTCTGGAAACCCAACGGACAAGGACAGTGTTATTATGTAGACATTGATTAAATCATTACATTAAATCTAACTTCATCAAATGAACACACACTTAATATATCCCTTGATGATAATGGTCATCGGGGAGAAATATAATAGTACATTTTTAAGGGAAGTAAAGTGAGACATTCTGCATAATAAGACCCAATACAGACTGCAGCGCTTCCAATTTCGTAAACACGTTTCTAAATGTCAAAAGAAATACGGTGATTCAAAAAGATTCATCCAATTTCAAAATGATGTATTTCACTTGTAATTCATTACAGATCAAAGCAATGAACTGTAAACCGTGTAAATGAGCATAACGTTTATTATGTAATTGTACAAGGTCTCAGTCTGAACCTCCTCCAGCTGTACGGACGATATCAACACCACAGTCAAACTCATCCCAGACTGGACTGAGCGTGTCGGGCGTCGCTGCTCTCACGGCTCTTTCAGTGGGATTTCGGAGATCAACCAGTGCTGTGGAACCAACAATGAATGCTCTGAGCTGCTGGAGCTTCACTGCTGATGAAAATCCCACTGCACAGTTCTGACGGATTCACTCTGATTGACGTGGAGAACGCAGAACGTTCTTCTCAGGGGTCTCAGCTCCTCTCAGACTGAAGGAGCCAGTCAGAAACTCTATGACCCCCTCTTACAGCTGGATTGTGATTGGTTCCTCGGCACCTCATGATTGTAACGATATGGCACCGTGAAATCAGATGAATCTTTTGAACTGTTTGTTTTTAAACACCTTATGTAACACCTTTCCATCCAGTGTAAAAGTCTGAGATGATCCGTTCATTGTTTAATTTCCAGGCAAAACAGCCACTGAGTACAATTGAATCATTTTTCATGGGATATTTCTGAGATGTAAGACAATCCTCTTGCATAAGGAACGAGAGAGTCGAAGGAAAATAAGTGAGGAAACAGGTGTTTGTTCAAAAAAATCATTCTAAATGCAACCAATGTCTAAGACTGAACTTTGGAGGTGTGGAAAAGCATCCCTGCAAATTTCTTTGAAAAAACTGAAGGTGAGACTCCTGAACAGAATGAATGAGGTTACGTGCACTTAATAATTCCACGACTGCAGAATATGAAGAAAATTCAAATGCTCAATGTCATCAAGCAGATATTTGGTCTATCTCACGGCAACACTTGCTTATTTCCGGTACTGCAGCCTGTTTTTGCACGCGTGCAGACTGAGGAATCAGGGTAAATCAGAGTTTACACACACTAAGAAATCTGATCACGGAGCTAAAACCCAGCCGCCTTCGTGGAATTTCTAAATCGGATTTCTAGACCTTATTTCGGTCTAAGAAATCAGAGCATGCTGTTTACATGACCATTTGAGTAATCAGATAACTGCTGAAATCCGATTATCAGCAGATTACCGAGCGCGTGTAAACACACTCAATGGAACATGGATAAAGTGTGCACACAAAATACTTAAAAACGTGATATAGTTGTTGAGGCCTCCGCATAATTTACTGTAAAATATTAATAAAAATATATTTTTTTCTGCTTTTTTCCCCCGAGGCTAAAAATGAATACCTTGGTGCCTGTTTTGACTGAAAATGTAATAATTAAAAGCCATTTGAAAATGACTGAAAACGCGTTAAAGGAGAGGACGGTCTGTGACGTTTCTGAAGCAACAGCTAAAATCAAGTATGTCGCTTTTACAGTCCTTTAATTTGTCTCTAAGACAGCTGTTACTGAGAGTTAATGCATGCCTGCTGTGACCTCACATGGATCAAACTGAAAAGGTTGCATAATGGTCCAGCTGCAAACCGCAAAGACGGGGGTCTTTTGGAGGGGTTGGTGGCAGCTCTAATGGAACATTTAATGAAGCCATCAAAAGAACACCTGAGGGCTTTCCTTGATGTCAAGTGAACGTGCTGCCTTCAGTCAGCTCCAGTCCTGAGTAAGAGCTGCCCAAGGCTTTTAGAGTACAATGAGGACTGTTCGTGTTTTTGGCCTTTGAAGCGTTGCAATGCAAAATTCAGATGTTCACTGTGTGATGAAACTATGCTATAACACTCTGGGCTTCAGCGTTCCACCTTCACACACTGTGCTATCAGACACGTAACAAACCACTCCTGTTTCCACCAGCCTGTACAAGCCATGTACTGTGATGTTCACAAAACATCCTCAGAGAAACACAGACTCTATAAAACATCAGGCTCCAAAGATATACTTGTTTTAATTTTTTTTTCCTTGGCTTGGCAACCTGCTCCCCAAAAGGCTGGCAGGCAAACATTCAAAGTTTTGCAATAAATAGGAATGTTTTATTATGAGGAATATGTAAATGCACAGGCTCAGCAGTGCCTCATGCATAAGCAAAGCTAAATCTGGAACCTGTTGGGAATAAGAACTGATAAAATGATTCTGCAACTTCTACTGGATGTTTAGACCAGCATGAGCAGTGATTTCCATCTAGCGGTGCATGGTCCCCTACCTCCCGTCTCTGGATCGTGGTAGTTTGGGTCGAGACCTCTTTCCAGCAACTTAGAGACTTTATCCACCTGATGATGCTGGATATAATCCATGAACTTCCTCAGGTTGGCCTGAGAATAAAGAGAGAGAGAGAGAGAGAGAGGGAGAGGGAAAGCAAGGAGAGAGGAGGAGAGAGAAAGAGCAAAGAGAGGGAGAGGGAGAGCAAAAGAGAGAAAGGGAGAGAGGAAGAGAGACAGAGGGAGAGAGAGAGAGAGAGAGAGAGCAAGGGAGAGAGAGAGTGAGAGAGGGAGATTAAGAGAGAGGAAGAGAGCATGAAAGACAGCAGAGAGAGAGAGAGAGAAGGGAAGTTTAATGAGCGAAAGAAACCGAAATGACATGAAAGGATAGGAGGCCTGAGTGAGGGAGGCAGCAAGGGAGGGAGGGAAGGAGTGATAGAAAAGAAGGGGAAGAACATGTGATGGGGTATGAATGTTGGATGAGTGCGGGTCCCTGCTCACCCCCTTGCCTCTCAGCATGAGGCCCTGGGACACATATGCTGCTTTACCAGGCCGGTTAAAAATAGATACCAGAGCAGCTCCCAGTACAGAGAGAGAGAGAGAGAGAGAGAGAGAGAGAGAGAGAGAGAGGACACAGCTAAGAGCGAGGAAAAAGGGGAGAGACAGACAGAGACCACTCGGGATGCCACACCAGACACAGATCAACACACACTTTAACTGCTGTCAAACAACCAAACACACACACAAGAGGATAATCTCAATGACGCTGACCAAGAAAAACAACAATCCATACATTTCCATGCTGTACAATGCAGTTGTACAGAAATAGTACTGTGCAAAAGTCAGAGACCACCCTTCATTTAACTTCTGGTCCAAACAGCCATTAAATACAAGTTATTCATTTTTCAGCATCAGGAGAAAAACAGCTCACTCTTTACTTTATTCCAGTTTTCGATTCTCTTTAAAGACAGACACTCACTTTCAGTTCCTCAAAGAACCTGCAGACACACCTCCAAAGTTCAGTCTTATAAGTTGCTTGATCATCAGACACATTCAGTGGTGCTGCGGTCTGGACTCTGGGGCGGTCAGTCCACTGTCCAGCTTCTTTGTTTGATGTGTCCGTCTCCTTTTCTCAGTGAGGTTCTTCTTGAACAGATACTCATCCTTTCAGATCCATAGTGCTGAGTCATCTTCCACACCTGTGGATGTTTTCAGATCTGAAGCAGCTTGATGTTCTCCTCTCTCTCAAAGATGAAAGCTTTCAGTGCTGTTTATCTGATGGGGTCAGTTTTGGCGTCGACCAGGTGTTCCAGGTGGTTGTTAGGAGTCTCACTTTCTCTGTAGCTTTCAATCATTTTTGAACCTCCAGTTTTGGAAACTCTTTTTTTCATTCATTTTCCTTTGACTCCTTCCTTTTGCAAGAGAATTACCTTCTATCTAATGTCCTCAGAAATATCTCCTGACAAATTAACAGCTTGAATTTAAAGGCCGTTTAACTGGAAATCTAGTGAACAAGTTTGTCTCTGACTATTGCACAGTACTGTAAAACAGAGGTGCCCATTAAAGTAGCATGTGCATTATTGATCTACAGGCACATCTCCAATCAGGAGAAAGTCAGATAATAATTCACACTTCAGCTTTAGACTGCAGTATCGAGCAGCTTCAAATCCGTTACAGTAACGAGACAAGAACCTCAGAACATTTGCATCTTAACGAAATCAATAGGAACTGGAAATGCACACTAGTGCTGCATAATGCAGACAGAATACATGGTTTTCAATACTGCACAATATTAAAGTCACATGGGTTACTTCCATTCATCACAATATTTAGCTGTGATTGGTCAGTTGCTCACAGTTTACAGCCAAAACATAGTGATTTGTTAGACGGCTCATCTGCAAGGGGTATGTTAACACAATGTATTGTATCGTATCATTTTAAATTGCATTGAATCACATTGTGTCATATTGCCATACTGTATTATTTTGTATAGTTTTTTTTGTAATGCCTCCATATTGTATTATATTGTATTGTATCATATCATACAATAGCATGCCATATTGTATTGTATGCTACTATACCATCATATTATACAACAGTTAGTTCTGTTAGCTGATTGGTTGAGAAGCGTTCTAATGGTGCTGCTATTTTACCATAACACCACGTTTTTTTCACAGACGCTGTATCTCTCCGCTGAGACGCCGTTGCTAAGCAACGACTTTGACAGCTGTAGGAGACGCTCAAGCCATTTGAATGTTTTTTACTTCTTATTTTGCCAGAAACAGAAAATGGACACATTTGAGCGACAGCCGATTTGGTCCGACTCTGAAGATGAGACTGCACTAAATTCCCAAACTGGCATCACCACTGAGCAGCTTTTCAGAAGAACAGCTAAACAACCCGGAATCAGCCAAAAATAAACCCAATACCGTTCGCCACACAAAATGGGCTGTAAGATGCTTTTCAGACTGGCTGGAACAAAACACCATTAATACTGATCTGGCAAAAACAGACAAAACTGAGCTGAACTTGATATTGCAGCAGTTTTATGGCACCGAGTGGGCGAGGCTCATTAAGGAACCATAATTTGGCGTAAGGAACTTCAAACATTAAAACATATTAAATGCCACATTCCCTCAGTTGAACTATGCATTTTGATGGAATATATTTTGCTGTAAATGTGAATTATTTACGAAAATTGTGCTTTATTGGGCTTAAATGCTATTTCTATTACATATTAATATTTATTAGTTTATTAATTAGGTGTACAGGACTCATATGAATAAAGTTGCAGTCGTCCTTTTTGTCTCAACAAGGCCATCTTTGTAGAGAGATGTGAATTGTTTTCATAGCAGTGGCTTCTCACCGACCCACCTTCTCCCCACATTGCTCGCTAGCAGCTTAACACAGACTCACATTTCACACACAGAGAGCCAATATTGTCCTAGTTAACCTGATAACAGAATTACCACATGCATTATGATAGCAATTTACAAACCTCACTTTCTTGCATAAAATAGTCCTTGATTATAACATTATATAATTATAAAGTTATATATAATGATTATTAATAATGTGTCCCGGTTATTAAATTCAAAAACACAGACAATGGGAAGAAATGAAAGAGCCGTGTGTCATGATTTGCCCCTCCCAGTCCTGTCCATGTGTTGTGTTTTGGTTTAGCCCATGTGTTTTCTTTGTTTTGGTTTTTAGTCCAGCCCCCTTGTTTAGTGACTCTGCCCCTGAATGTATCACCCATCCCTCGTCATCCGTGTTGTATTTAAGCCCTGTGCTTTGCCCTTTGTTTTGTCGGTCTTTGTTTGATGTTTGCTGGCTGCATGTATTCTTGGGTTGTTTGATTCTTGTTTGTTTATCATGTCTGCCCCTGATCAATCCGTGTCCGGATTGTCCGCCTCATCGCTTTACACCGTGTTCCCTGAAGTGGAGACCTGGCTTGTGTCTGGCTAAATCCATTCCACTGTCACACAGTGTTGCTTCTAGGCAACAAACATATTTCTGCAAATTCTCATAACTAATAAAATGTATACTGAATGTTAAAAAAGAGGCTTAAATGTGACCAAGTACATGCTTTTTATTAACTTACTCAACGTTTCTCTTTGTTGTTAATGCTGTCATTATGTTTAAATATGTGTAATGTTATTGTAAAGTGAGGAAAATGAGTTTGTTGCCTTGAGGCAACACCGTGCAATAGAGGGTTAAACAAAAATATCCAAGTTGATTTCTGTTCTACTGGTTGATTGGTCACTAGGGTGCCTGCAGACACCACCATATCATATGGTATCTGACATAAGTATACAGCTACAATCATCCAAAGCCTAGAGTACAGCCCATCACCTTGAGCTGTTTCTCCTCACAGAGCCTTTACAATGTGCTAAAACCCTTTCACTGAGCGTCTATTCACTAGAGCCATCTCGGCGTTCCCTCAAAAGCCCATGTGACACCAACAGCCCCGATAAAACACCTTATTAAGGGAGTCAAAAAAGCACAGAGTAAATGAGCTGAAGTTTTCTGCTGACAGAGGCAGAGGGAGCAAGCTGGGAATGATCGGCCAGAGCAATAAAGCATGAACGAGAGAGAAAACAAAGCTCGGCTCAGGGCACGCTCCACAGTGCTGCTGCAAGACCTCCGCAATTAAAAGCTCACTCCAGTGCTACGGGGCAGCTCTTAGGAAAGGGGGGTGGGGGGGGTGGGAGCATGCATCGATCTATGAGCAAATGTGCACATGACTGCATAAAGAAAAGACGTTTCCCATTGATAACAATCTTCAAAAGTTATAGAAACAAGCCAGTAATCAAAACATATGCAGATACCGGAATACAGGATGCTGGCTTAATCCATTATGTATGAACACTGGCATTAATTTGATATTCCTTCTTAAATAGCAAAGACATGCTACTGCCTTCTGTCTGAATGTTTTTCTTTTCGCTTCTGAGCTGCATGTAATTAAACATTTCCGCATAAATATGGAGCGATCATGAAAGTATGCTAATAACACACACACACACATATATATATATAGCACACGTATCTCCTAAGCTACCTTAGGTAGCTAAGATGTCCACGGCATCATCACAAACTTAAAAAAAACGCATGTTCTGGGCTTGTTTTCCAGTTTGCAGTGGTTTGATGTGATCAGCGGACGTGAAAAAGGAGAGTCAGCGTTCTTTTTATTGAAAAAAGAAAAGAAAAATGAGGTGTTATGGGGTTTTTGCAGCTCAGCATGAGATGAAAAAATAAATATATAATGAAATCGCACCTGCGTATGGAGCTTTTCAATCAGCTTTTCATTGACGTTGGCGTGCTGGTACACCCTGCTCTTGTAGCGAAACTGTAAGACAAAAGGGAAGAAGAGAGAGGGAGAGAAAAGACATCCATTACTCCATTAACTCCTACGGAAAACTGTGCAGACGTACTACACGCCCCGCTGTTGCTCTCGCTGTAGCAGCGCGTAATGGAAGTGTTACGCTTATCGGCCAGTTTCACAACATGATGCCTTCAAGTCAACACTTTGATTACAGGCTGAGATGCTTTTTAATTACCACCGACAGGCATAAAGGACAAGCCGAATGGATGGTATGATTCAATCAGCTCGGTGTGTAAACACCACGGTGGACTGAAGATCGTCACTGCTTTTAGTACCACTACATAAACCAAAGCATGGTATGATGTAAGCGGCTGGATTAATTGGCTGGAGTTTAATTAGGCCCTGAGGATGAGGACTGAGAAAATACATGAGAAAACTGTAACAGGTCAACATCATCAACTCTTTATTTATCTCTCGTATCTCTTGTTTTCTTCCCTTTTTGCCCCAATTTAATTCATAACTAGCTCCCAGTGCAGTGAGTGTCTCCTCCATACAGGACAGTAGCTACAGAAGCAGCAGTTCAGCCGAGTGGGTTCTGTCAAAAATTCTCACTTTTACTCTTCCTGGTCTGGTGCTCGAGTTTCTGAGGTTGTATTTAGCCAGCTTTGGGTATCTAGAGGTTAATATATCAGCATCTTTTCTTTGCTGCTTCGCAAGAGCAGACTGTTAATTAGAAAAGTGCCAAAACAGAAGGACCAACCTAAAAAATGAGTAAAGATGAAAACCAAACAGTATTCAGAAAGCTATTAAAGGTGTCCTCAAACTTTTGACAGATAGTGTATTATAAGTAATTTTATAACATGAAATGATTGGGGACAGTCGTGGGCTGGAGGTCAGGGAACTGGCCCTGTGACCGGAAGGTTGCCGGTTTGATCCCCAGCGCCGACAATCCTTGAGCAAGACACCTAACCCCTAACTGCTCTCGTGTGTGTGTGTGTGTGTGTGTGTGTGTGTGTGTGTGTGTGTGTGTGTGTGTGTGTGTGTGTGTGTGGTTTCACTTCACAGATGGGTTAAATGAAATGTGAACCACATACAGACCCTTAAGACTTTAAAACAAAGGTTTGGTCAAAAGTAAAAAAACACACACCTACCCTGAAAGCAGCTGATCAACCAACACGTCTGGAGTTTGTTTCTTTAGTTTTATACTGAAGTTTTGAGGCCAATTATCAAAAACATGCGTTAAGATAGCTGCTACTGTTGTTAGCTATGTGACATATGCTATGTGTCCATGTTTATAGATGAGTGTCATGCAGGGTCAGAAAATACATAAGCAAGTCTACTGCAGATCACTTAACAACTCACCACGGTTTGAGTTAAAGTGCATGACGATGTAGGCATGTCGTTAGCACAATGCTAACTGACAGCTTTAAGCTTCACTCCAGTCTAAAATTAAAGAAGCTAAATTTGAACACTGAACATGTCTTAGGCAGATCGAATGGTTTCTGTCTCTTTAAAGGTCCAATTTTACGTGTTATTTTATTTTTTTTGTCCTTTTCAAATTATGAGGTGTTTCGGCAGTCAAAGTAATACCTCCAAAGTGGGCGCGCCCTTGGTGGTGTGCAGCGGGTAGTCCCTCAGCGGTCTCTCTTCCTCCAGAAAGCAGCTCTCTCTGCCATCTACGGCCGGCTGGAACAGCCCATAGTTCAGTACATCCCTCAGACTCTGGGTGAGTGTGCACAGGATCTGCTGCTTGGCTGCCCAGACGGTGGCATCAGACTTAAACCTCATGGATTTCTGCCAAAAGGCACAGAGAGAGAGACACAAGGCTCTATCGGGCTTACACAGGTGTACACATGGACTAGAAAGATCAGCAGGCACCCACTGCTGCCTGCCAGCTGTTCTCCATCCACAGCATTTGAATGCATAAGAAGGGAACAATGAGGTCTGTTATATAAAGCATTACTCCATAAGCAGTGTAGTCTGGTGTACAGTTTGTGTTCATAGTGGAGGAAGAATGCTGACCTAAGACCGGAAGCTTTTGTTCTGATTTATTTGGCTTGTTAGGATATGAAAAGCAAAACAAAGCAACCTGATAAAACTCGATATTTTGTGCACTTATTTTAGCGCTGAACATCATTTTTTTAGTTTGAAGAAACTGGAATTTTTTTTCCCCTGTGAACACCTATTGCATTGTGTCTTTAGTTTAGAAGCAGAGATTTCACAACAAAAAATACATTAAAATATCCATACAGCGGCGGTGATAGGAACCAGGGGTCGTGATGTCTACAAGACAAATATAGCCATTTTATTTACCATGGAAAACCACCCATGAACCTACACGTGTCTTCTGAGTTTTTATATGTATGGCGTGAGCCCGTCCCCCGGGCCCCGATGACTGCCCCGATCTCCGTGCAGGGACAAAGCCCGGCGAGAACGGCCGTGAGAGGAGAACCACGATTGAGGGACTGAGGGACGTGTGTGTCAGTGGGAGGAGGTCGTCTGCTGCCAGAGGGGAGGACGACAATGATGTTCACGGCACAAAGGCGGGAAGTGAGTCCCAAACTCTGCCACCCAGGCCCCACCCCCTGTTCCACAGCGAGGCCGCTTCACTACAGCTGACATTCGATGCGGAGCTGGGGGAGCTGACAGGGAGGCGGAGCAACGAGCTCTCTTTCCCTCTCAGCTCAGGTGCTTTAAAAAAGAGCAGAGAGAGAACAGAGGGAGAGAGAGGGACGAGCAGCAGCAGCGGCGAAAGACTGAAGAGCTGAAACGCTTCGCTTGGAGAAAATGACTGAAAAGTGACCAGCATATGTTTGGTTTTTGGTTTAGTTGGTGAATGAAAATAAAGAAAACGGCACTTCCTTGCTGTAGGCGTTGTCTGTGAGGCCCACCACAGTGGTGTCGTCTGCAAACTTCAGGATCTTCACAGCTGGTTCCTTAGATACACAGTGTAAAGAAAAGAGAGTAAAAGCGCAGAAACCTTGTGGTACACCAATACTGAGGATCCGGGTGGGTGGGTGGGGGGGGGGGTGTCTTTTCATAGCCGCACATGCTGTCTCCTGTTTGTCAGGATGTCCATGATGCAAAGTCGGATGGGATCTGGCAGACAGCTGGGACAGTTTCACTGGAAGAAGCTCTGGCACAACGGCGTTGAAGGCTGAGCTGAAGTCCACAAACAGAACTTCAGCGTAGGTTAGAGGACTGTCGAGATCCTGCAGCGTGAAGTGCAGGGCCAAGCCGTACATAAATGTAGTCAGTGTTTCCCAAGTTTGTAGCATAGCTTCCTTTATAAATAAGAACCGACTTACTGAAACAATCTAATAAGACACATAACTGTGCAACAGTATTTTAGGCATGGGTGTGTGAGCAAGAGCATGTGATCGCTATTAGATATTATTGTTGTAAATAGACATCACCTGAGGTTGACCATAAACTATTTATAGTCAACGCAACATTAGACCATGCTTCTTCAGACTGGATGATGAATGGCGAAGCACTTTTGATTAGAGATGAGTGAATTATACCAGACTACAGAAGAAAATCCAGTCAGCAAATAAACGTTAATGGGGCTGTAATTATGCCCGTGCTCTCACAAGTGCAGACAGGCTTCAGCGGCTGCAGCATTATTCCCGGGCTGCTCTGCTCTATATGCGTGCACGCAAGCACATCCTCTTCACATCCGATTTCATACATATTTATTCCTGAGACTAGCAGAACAGAGTGTATGAAGCAGCATTCAGGCATTCTAGCTTACTGTACAAGTTTGACTTGTGGCAGTGCCCTAATCTCAACCTCAACCTTTACAGGCAGAAGAAGCAGAAATCTCAGAATGAGCTTCAATCAACCACATCGTGACATAGAGGGCTATCACTACTGGTTATATCAGTAACATCAACATGATTATTTTGCCGATTAATTACATAATGCGCTTTTTAAAAAGGACAAATGAAAGAAATTTATTTATAAGAAATAAATCCGCCCACATTTCTGCATAGCTACAAGTATACAAATGACCTGAATGACCCCTGGTTCCTATTAACACCACTGTAAAGAAATCTAAATGTCTCGTAATATTTCTCAATGATTTAAAGATTGAATTTTTTTAGAAATTGGTGGGCGTCCCCTTTAGTTGAACTATGACAAACTATGCACTGCTTATCAAGGATTGTGGAATAGTTATCAATCAATCAATCAACCTTTATTTTGACTCGGAAGCGCATTGAGGGCAACCCTCATTTTCAATGTAGCCGAGCGTTTACAAAAACAGGGATTGACATGATGAAGAAAATAATAACATTTAATCATTTTAAATTAAAATGTATTAAAAATTGAAAATAACAGTGAATAAAAGATAAAAGTAGATAAAAAAAGGAACTTGAGATTTAAATGGTAAGAAATTAAGATCAAAAATAGATAAATTAGTAAGGTAATAGTACAATATCACAAATTAAAAAGTAATCATAAAAACTTAAAATAAAATGAGAGGAAATAAATAAATAAATAAATAAATAAAAAGAGATAAAAAACTAAGGAGAACTAACACAAAAATAAAAGTTAAGAATAAATATGATTAAGTAAAACAGGTGCAGGCTGTCTGTAGGTGGTTTGATATTAAAAGTTTAAAGTGACTGAGTGACGCCAGTGAGCCGAGTTTTAGTGTGTCCTGTAGTGAATTCCAGCTGGTGCTGGGACTAAAAGCAGATTTTCCCAGTTCAGTAAAAACTCTTGGTACCTGGCAGCTGATCCAATTACTAGAGCGAGTCTGATAATTACTGTTATCTGTATTCATCAATGAAGTGATGTATTCACTGGGAAAAGATGAAAGGATGAACTGTAAAGCCTTTGAAAAGACTTCAAATGACTAAAGACATTAAAGAATATACACATATACAGCAGGGATCAGACGTCTGCCACTGAAAATGCTTCCATTTCACATTGTTACAAATTTTCTATGTTTTTTACAACAAATTCAGTTATCAGCATAACATTTAGAGTAAGAAGTAGAATCTTCAAACTTTCAGCATGAATTTCAGGATTTCCTTCTGTTTGGTATGTCCTTCTTTTGCCTTTATGACAGCATGTAGTCGGAAAAGTGCAGCTTTTATGTGCAAATTTACTAACAGGCTCATTTATGTCAGCGAGACAGTCTGTATCGTATAATTTGACTGGAGCTGAAAACCAAGCGAGCTCTTAGGGCTGATTTGTATTCTGCCACCCAACAGCAAAAAGCACTCTGACAACTTTCTACTGCGGTACGACAGCCGATGGACGCCGACACAAAGTGCGCTTGAGCTGTAGCTTGTGGCATAGGACACAAAACAACAGACCAGCCTTAAAACGCAGGCTTTAGCATGCAGATATGGCAGTTACTGCAGCCCCAACAGTATCATGTTGTAATTTTATTAGACCTGTCAAAGTAAACATGATGAATTACTAACACCACCAAAAATTCCATTAAAAAGCAGCGCATTTGGTAGAACATGATGTGAGTGGATAAAAAGCTTCATCATTTATTTACTATTTTCAATTTTTTGACATCAGCCAGAATATAAAAATACAAAACATACAAAAACGCTGTTTCCAGCTTTACTCAGTGATGTCCAGTGAGAGCAACAGTGGCTCCTTGTTCCAACACCTGTGTGACTGCAGCCTCTACTTTACATCATTTCTTCTAGGGGCACTGGATCTTTTCCACTTTGCTGTGGGTTTGTTAGTTTGAGGGATGTTGATTTATTCATAGTTCTCCTGCAAACACTGTCCAGCACAGTCTGCTGAATTACTGGTATTGTTGTGCTTACAGATGATACTTCACACTCGACGAACGTCCCTGAAAAACACATTCACGGCTTTGCAGTAGCATAACATACCAAAGAGAGCCTTCAATGGAACTTGCCTTTTAAAGGTTGTTGAATAGGTTGCACACACATATATATATATATGATGTGCCATCCTGGATGAGCTGCACTACCTGAGCCACTTGTGTGGGTTGTAGAGTCCGTCTCCTGCTACCACGAGTGTGAAAGCACCACCAACATTCAAAAGTGACCAAAACATCAGCCAGAAAGCAGAAAGGTACTGAGAAGTGGTCTGTGGTGTGATATACTGCTCAAAAAAATAAAGGGAACACTCCAATAACACATCCTAGATCTGAATGAATGAAATATTCTCATTGAAGACTTTGTTCTGTACAAAGTTGAATGTGCTGACAACAAAATCACACAAACATCATCAATGGAAGTCAAATGTATTAACCAGTGGAGGCCTGGATTTGGAGTCACACACAAAATTAAAGTGGAAAAACACACGACAGGCTGATCCAACTTTGATGTAATGTCCTTAAAACAAGTCAAAATGAGGCTCAGTGTTGTGTGTGGCCTCCACGTGCCTGTATGACCTCCCTACAACGCCTGGGCAGCTCCTGATGAGGTGGCGGATGGTCTCCTGAGGGATCTCCTCCCAGACCTGGACTAAAGCATCCGCCAACTCCTGGACAGTCTGTGGTGCAACGTGGCGTTGGTGGATGGAGCGAGACATGATGTCCCAGATGTGTTCAATCGGATTCAGGTCTGGGGAACGGGCGGGCCGGTCCATAGCTTCAATGCCTTCATCTTGCAGGAACTGCTGACACACTCCAGCCACATGAGGTCTAGCATTGTCCTGCATTAGGAGGAACCCAGGGCTAACCGCACCAGCATATGGTCTCACAAGGCATCTGAGGATCTCATCTCGGTACATAATGGCAGTCAGGCTACCTCTGGCGAGCACATAGAGGGCTGTGCAGCCCTCCAAAGAAATGCCACCCCACACCGTTACTGACCCACTGCCAAACCAGTCATGCTGAAGGATGTTGCAGGCAGCAGATCGCTCTCCACGGTGTCTCCAGACTCTGTCACGTCTGTCACATGTGCTCAGTGTGAACCTACTTTCATCTGTGAAGATCACAGGGCGCCAGTGGCGAATTTGCCAATCCTGGTGTTCTCTGGCAAATGCCAAGCGTCCTGTACGGTGTAGGGCTGTGAGCACAACCCCCATCTGTGGATGTCAGGCCCTCATACCATCCTCATGGAGTTGGTTTCTAACCGTTTGTGCAGACACATGCACATTTGTGGCCTGCTGGAGGTCATTTTGCAGGGCTCTGGCAGCTCCTCCTGTTCCTCCTTGCTCAAAGGCGGTAGCAGTCCTGCTGCTGGGTTGATGCCCTCCTACAGCCTCCTCCACGTCTCCTGGTGTACTGGCCTGTCTCCAGCCTCTGGACACTACGCTGACCGACACAGCAAACCTTCTTGCCACAGCTCGCATTGATGTGCCATCCTGGATGAGCTGCATTACCTGAGCCACTTGTGTGGGTTGTAGAGTCCGTCTCCTGCTACCACGAGTGTGAAAGCACCACCAACATTCAAAAGTGACCAAAACATCAGCCAGAAAGCAGAAAGGTACTGAGAAGTGGTCTGTGGTCCCACCTGAAGAACCACTCCTTTATTAATCGCCAATAACTTCCACCTGTTGTCTGTTCCATTTGCACAGCAGCTGTGAAATTGATTGTCAGTGTTGCTTCCTAAGTGGACAGTTTGATTTCACAGAAGTTTGATTTACTTGGAGTTATATTGTGTTGTTTAAGTGTTCCCTTTATTTTTTTTGAGCAGTGTATATATGCACATATTGCTGATGTCGGAACAGAACCTCGTATCTCCAAAATGGTAACTTTACAGGAGAAGGAAAAAACATACTTTACTTTTAATGTAAGTCAATAGAAACAGAATTTTTTCCAAATAATTTTGGGCAAAATGTTTTGGTAAAAGTTTTCACTCACTCATCCAAATCACTGAATTCAGGTGTTCCAGTCACTTCCATGGCCACAGGTGTATAAAGCCGAGCCCCTAGGCCTGCAGACTGCTTCTACAGACATTAGTGAAAGAATGGGTCGCTCTCAGGAGCTCAGTGAATTCCAGCGTGGTACCGTGATCGGACGCCACCTGTGCAGCAAGTCCAGTCGTGAAATTTCCTCACTACTAAATATTCCACAGTCGACTGTCAGTGGGATTATAACAAAGTGGAAGCGATTGGGAACGACAGCAACTCAGCCACGAAGTGGTCGGCCACGTAAAATGATGAGGGGCATAGTGGGCAGAGGTCACCAACTTTCTGCAGAGTCAATCACTACAGACCTCCAAACTTCATGTGGCCTTCAGATCAGCTCAAGAACACCGTAGAGAGCTTCATGGAATGGGTTTCCATGGCCGAGCAGCTGCATCCAAGCCTTACATCACCAAGTGCAATGCAAAGCGTGGAATGCAGTGGCGTAAAGCGCAGCCACTGGACTCTAGAGCAGCGGAGACATGTGTTCTCTGGAGTGACCAATCACGCTTCTCCATCTGTAAATCCGATGGATGAGTCTGGGTTTGGCGGTTGCCAGGAGACGGTACTTGTCTGACTGCATTGTGCTGAGTGTAAAGTTTGGTGGAGGGGGGATCATGGTGTGGGGTTGTTTTTCAGGAGTTGGGCACGGCCTCTTAGTTCCAGTGAAAGGAACTCTTAAAGCTTCAGCACCAAGAGATTTTGGACAATTTCATGCTCCCAACTTTGTGGGAACAGTTGTGGGAACGGCCCCTTCCTGTTCCAACATTACCATGGACCAATACACAAAGCAGGTCCATAAAGACGTGGAATTTTTGTTCCTATCATATTATTTGACCATGGTGGTTGTCCTTTACCTTGTGTGACACCATCATGATTGGACAAACAAAAATGCTCCAAAATGACTTCGAATAAAACCTTTTTACATATAAAAAGAGATTTTTGCCTGTGCAGTTGCCATTTTGAAGTGATGTTAATCTTGAAGACCGACTTCACCTTACAAAGAGAACATGGGTCTTTGCATGGGGGTCTGTTCTGTTCATTTACTTTTTCTGTTACTGTTTTTAGCAGGTGAACAATCCTGAAATCTAACGGTACTGCAGGCCCCTCATCACCCCTGCATCGCTGGTCTACTATGGCTCTTGTTGTCTGGTTCTAGGTAATAGCAAATTGCTGTGTGTTGCCCTGTGGAGCTCAGAGAAACTGAGCAATGCTGAGAGTCACTGAGTGCTTCTGACACGGGATGGCATGTGTGATGGGCAGTGGCCTTAAGCGTTATCCCAGGTGAAGTTTTAAAGGTTTGTAGGCTTACAGGAGTGAGAATGCAGCACTTTACTGTACATCTACTTATTCCATTTCCCCGCAGCACAATCTGCCCTTCCTGGCTTTCTGCATCTCCTACAGACCCACCGGCTCTCGGCAGGAAGCTGCCACAGAACGGAGCAGGAGGCAATTTACAATAATGACATAAACTTAGGCCAAACCACATGGCCCCTTCTGCCTCGGGCAAACGGCAACACTGAGCTCACTCTGTGTGCATATGAGTGTGTGTGAGCTCTGTTTTGCTCTCTCGATGGGGGCAAAGTGTCCCCATGATGACAGGAGACATGAACATTCAGGCGATGTGGGAATATTTTGCTTTTTTTTAAATGATGTGTTGCATTTACGGAAAAACAGCCAAGGATTTTCTCTAACTGTTGTTATGGTTAGGTGCATATATAGCAGTGTATAGCAGTATTTACAGTCATTAGCATATGTCTGAATATTAATATATTCCAATAGTTTTTTTACATATTGGGAAAAAAATATATATATGGTATAAAATGTGTAATGCTGAAAACTTTTGCACAGGACACATGCTTGTTGTTGTTTTTTTTTCCAAAATATTAAATTCAGATTAAGTGCAGATGTGTGTTCTCTGTAGAAAGTGTGTTCATTATTAACTTTGGAAAATCAACAAAAACAATTTGACCAGTGTAACAAATCAGCAGAGACCAGATGTGTGTGGATAAAACCAAAAGTATTGGATTTCTTATCAGGGAAGGTAAACGTAGTCGAATAACAGACGTGGGTCAGAACCAGAAGGCGAAGCAGGATCACGACAGTGATCATAACACAAGATGAACGTAACAATAGGCCAAGACTGAAAACGTAGTCAAAAGGCAGGCAAAATGGTCCAGACACACATAGCACAAGTCCAGGGCAAAGGTACAAAAAGGGATAAGCAAAAATCGAAGAGTAATAAACAGGTAAAAGATCAAAAGCATCAAACACGTTCAGAAGAAACTGCTCGGTATGTTCTCTGGGAAGCAATACGTCTCCCTGACTGAGTCTAAAGCCCGGGATTATAAACTACCTAAACACGTGACAATCATACACAGGTGACAGTGTTTAGTATCCAGAGGACTGTGAGCGGTGATGAGTCGGCCTACGCTCGTCATCCATCAGGTGATCCCCGTTAGTGTTGTGGGCATTGTAGTCTTTATCCGAGTCTGAGCCAGAAGGAGGTTGAGATCGTCACCTGACCTCCCGAAGGAGTCTGGGTAATGTAGTCCATTTCTTTCTGAGAGTCTGTACAAGGCGTGACAACCAGGGGCGCCAAAACTTTAGCATACCTCAGTAACTATAATATACTGTCGCTACTGTAACAGAACCTCATATATATCCAAAATGGTAATTTATGTTAATGCCCTGCATGTCCAGAAATGTTCAGAAAGCTCTTCAGATCAGTCATATCTGTTACTCGTTGTGGAACCAGTCATTCAATTTCATTTAAATGACAGAGAAAAGTACTGGGCCATGGAGCAGTGGACCTGTGTTCTCTGGAGTGATGCAGCTCCATCCAGTACCTTTAAGATGAGCTTGAGTGGTCCAGAACTGACCATCCAACCTCAGTACCCTACCTCACTAATGCTTAATCAAATCCTCACAGCAATGTTCCAACATCTAAAGCCTTCTCAGAAGAGAAGAGGCTGTTACTGCAGCAAAGGTAGGCATTCATGTCAGAAATGTGAACGTGCACTCACAGACTGCTGAAGATCAGGGATGACCACACAGATAAGTAACGAGTCTCTCTGGCTGCTGTCCAGTCGGCCACTGGTGGGCCGCTCGGCGCAGGGGCGCTCATCTCTCGAACTGTCTGACTCCGAGCTGCCCGAGTCTGAGAAACTCTGAGCCATCTCCTCCTCGCTGGACATCAGACTGCGCGGCATGGCAAGCACTGCAGACAGAAGAGAACATAGTTACACACACATACATACATCTCTAGTGACCGAATGCTAAAAGCAGCAGTAAAACAAACCTGCAAATGAGGAAACTCTTGCTTTTCTCAATCTAATCTACTGCATCACTGCTGTCCAGTCAGTTACCACAGTCAATAAAAAAAAAAAACCTTTATAGGGTGATGGTGAGTCTTCTTCTTCTTTCGGCTGCTCCCTTTAGGGGTCGCCACAGCGGATCATCTGCCTCCATCTTGCCCTGTCCACTGCCTCCTCTACTTTCCCACCAACCTTCTCCATGTCCACCTTCACTACATCCATAAACCTTCTCTGAGGTCTACCTCTTCTCCTTCTACCCGGCAGCTCCATCTCCAACATTCTTTGCCCAATATATCCACTATTCCTCCTCAACACATGTCCAAACCATCTCAACCTGGCCTCTCTGGCTTTATCTCCAAACTGCTCCACCTTCACCGTCCCTCTTATCTGCTCATTTCTAATCTTGTCCAGCCTCGTCACTCCCAATGAAAATCTCAGCATCTTCATCTCCGCCACCTCCAGCTCAGCCTCCTGTCTTTTAGACAGAGCCACAGTCTCCAAACCGTACATCATAGCAGGACGCACTGCTGTCTTGTAGACCTTCCCTTTCACTCTTGCTGCTATGCTTCTGTCACACATCAGCCCTGACACCCGTCTCCACCCACTCCATCCTGCCTGCACCCTCTTCCTCACCTCTTTTCTACACTGTCCATTGCTCTGGATGGTTGACCCAAGATATTTGAAGTCATCCACCTTTACGACCTCTACTCCTTGCATCTTCACCTTTCCACCTGCCTCCCTCTCCTTCACACACATGTATTCCGTCTTGTCTCTACTGACCTTCATTCCTCTCCTCTCCAGTGCAAACCTCCACCTCTCCAGATTCTCTTCCACCTGCTCTCTACTCTCACCACAGATTACAATGTCATCTGCAAACATCATGGTCCATGGAGCCTCCTGCCTGACCTCATCTGTCAACCTTTCCATCACCATTGCAAACAAGAAGGGGCTCAAAGCTGATCCCTGATGTAACCCTATAGGCTATAGGCTGATGGTGAGTAGCGTTTGTTTATTTGATGCATGTTAATAACACATTTATAAGGTGATGGTGAGTAACGTTTGTTTATTTGATGACTGTTAATAACACATTTATAGGGTGATGGTGAGTAACGTTTGTTTATTTGATGACTGTTAATAACACATTTATAGGGTGATGGTGAGTAACATTTGTTTATTTGATGTTTGTTAATAACACCTTTATAGGGTGATGGTGAGTAACGTTTGTTTATTTGATGACTGTTAATAACACCTTTATAGGGTGATGGTGAGTAACGTTTGTTTATTTGATGTTTGCTAATAACACCTTTATAGGGTGATGGTGAGTAATGTTTGTTTATTTGATGTTTGTTAATAACACCTTTATAGGGTGATGGTGAGTAACGTTTGTTTATTTGATGACTGTTAATAACACCTTCATAGGCTGATGGTGAGTAACGTTTGTTTATTTGATGTTTGTTAATAACACCTTTATAGGCTGATGGTGAGTAATGTTTGTTTATTTGGTGACTGTTAATAACACATTTATAGGGTGATGGTGAGTAACGTTTGTTTATTTGATGACTGTTAATAACACCTTTATAGGCCAGTGGTGAGTAACGTTTGTTTATTTGATGTTTGTTAATAACACCTTTATAGGGTGATGGTGAGTAATGTTTGTTTAATTGATGACTGTTAATAAATGCTTCGTATGATGATGACTGGTAATAAAACCTTTATAGGGTGATGAGGAGTGGCGTTTATTTGATATTTGTTAATAACATATTTAGAGTAATGTTTGCTCACTTGAAGTGGCACAAGCTCTTTAGGTATCACGGCACCTTTGTTTTTCACTGAACTATGTCTACTAGGCTGGGGTGGATGAGGACGCTCTGGAATAAACACATATTGCTTTTTGTTTCTTGAACGATGGACAGGCTGGAAAAGAACTTGTTTATGAATCACATCTAGCAGATAAAAGCCAGCTGCTACACCTGCTGGGCCTCATTCATACACAGAGAGAATTATGCCAGTCAAGTGCAGCGAAAATGATACAATTTGAGAGGAGAGAAACAAAAGCTAAGACAGACTGTTCAAAACAATGTGTCAAAGGGAGCATGAGCTCATCCCCGGAAAAAGATTACAGTATCCGACAGTGCCAAACGTCCCTTGGCATTGATGAATGTCTGCATAATCAAAAGTGCCTTCAAGGTGCAGCAGACAGTTTAGTTACTTAATCAAACTCAAGCTGTGAGGTGACACTTAAACAACCCACCACGCAATGCATGCATGCAAATACAGATAAGTTACAGTACAAGGCTGCACAGTATAACTGTAGATAAGAATAAAAACACAGATGTTCTTTTACTATTTAACATACTCCACAGATAAAAGGCACAATAGCTTCATTAAATTGTGCCTCCATATCCCATCTTTCCCCTGTCTTTGATTCTGGTCTGAGAGGCTTTCTCATTAGCTACTTCTGTGGGCAGCCTTTGTGTTTCACAGGGATTTTTCAAGACCTCCGCTTCGACACCAGCATATAAGAAAGCGCAGTAATTGGACAGGAATGTCTCAATCTAATGCAGAACGACACAAGTTCAGGATTACCTGGCGTTTCGATCCTGGTATTCCAAATGCCACAGGCAGCGCAGAGGGAACAGGCGGACGGGATGTCAGTGAGAGAACTCTACGGAAAAGCCTCCATGGCACATCGCAGCAGGATCCATCCCTAAATCACAGGGCTAGAAAACAGAAAGCTTTTTAGGAGAGATGCTGTCCAGTAGTACCACTTTACGTCCATTATGACTGTATTCCACCAGCCTCCAAGGTACCGAGGTCATTTTAAGAGAAGGAAACAGAAGAAAGCATCAGGTTGGGTCTGTAGGACATTCTTTTCACAGTCCTTGAGCGAAGTGAGCATACCGAACCAGCTCTTCAGGAAATATGGGTTCATTAAAGAGGATTCCACTCATATTTTCACTTCACTCATTTGATGAAGATGTTAAAATAGTGATAAATGTGGGGATTATGTTGCCTTAAGACACCATGCATGTACACTTCTCACTTATCCATTCAACCATATGTGTGTGTATGTATATATATATATATATAGCTGCTGTCAGAACAAAACATTGAAAAAAAACTTTTTAAAAGATTTTTACATATTTTGAAAATGCCTGTTGTTCTTTATGTTTTATGTAAATTTCATGATGAATGGACCAAAAAAAAAAATGGACCAAAATGATTTGGAAAGACGTCTGGTTCCATTGACTTACATCAAAAGTAAAGTATGTTTTTTTCCTTCTCCTGTAAAGTTTCCATTTTGGAGATACAAGGTTTTGTTCCAACAGCAGCAATACATATATATATATATATATATATATATAGCTGCTGTCAGGACAAAATCTTGTATCTCCGTTTTTGTTGTTTTGATGTGATTTGAAAATGCCTGTTCTTTACATTGTCTGTAAATTTGATGATAAATGGACGAAAAAAATACATAAAAAAAAAAAAAATTATATATATATATAATACTACTACAAAAACTGCATTGCAAAACTGTCTTGCCCAAGGACTCTTACTGGTATAATGTAGGGTGCCTAGCCAGGTTGGGGATAGAACCCTGGTCTACAGCCTAGAAGGCAGTGTTGCCCACTACATTACACCAGCCACTTACTCACAGACTCGAATATCAGGCTGTGTGTTTGCTACCATTTCATGTAGTAACTTTCAGTGAAGAGTCTTTTTGGATGCCTGGTTCCCATCACCATCACTGTGAACAAGTCTGACTTGCTAAGCTTCTCTAGAACAAAGCACTTCCCATCAGACCACTCTGAATGACTGTGTTTACATCATTCCACCACCTCTAACCATTTAATTATACTGATTTTTTTTTAATGGGCAGGATTTCCATTCAACTTTATTAATAAAAATAAATATCATCTGATCCTGTCACACAGTAATACATTTAGAGAATGTAGAAATGTTGAATCGTATGATTGGCTGCTCACCCCTAACTGAAGGCCCACGTAACGTGTTTGCTTTGAAAAGATAAATGGATGTTAAAGGACAGACAATTTGAGTAAGAGAAAAAGAGAGAGAGTTCCAAGTAGCGAGAAACCACTGGGGAAGTCACACCAGACCGCTAACACTGATCAACACACTCTTCAATAACTGCAGCTACTGTAAGAGGTCAAGTGTTAAATGTCTGACCGGGGACCCACTCGGAAAACAATCAATTATCGCTGCACATAAACGAGACGCCCAATTAAAACTGGCTTCGGTTCCAACCAACAAAGTGACCAGCTTTATAAACTGAAAGGGAAAAGCACACAGTCAGATTTAACTAGGTCGTCGTCTCGGTCCGGGAGCTGCCTGACAAGCACACAGCCGTAACGGGATAGAAACAGAGCACGCTAGCGTCCTCCTCCCCTGTGTCCGGAGCAGACAGCCGTGTCATCCATCACAGCCGGCAGCTTCGCTCCTCTCCTCGACCCCTACGGCAAGGGGAAGTCAGCACTTTTATGCCTTCACGCCGAGGCTACCAGCAATTAAAACCTTACGCAAATTCCCTGCGTGCAGTTTACTGCAAAGAAGCTGTCATTAGGCTGCACAAACACGCAACGCAGTTCCCTCTCATCCCTCCGTGGTAAGACACTCATTAGAAATGCTCATTAAATTAAAATTCAGATCTTAGGGGGGTTCTGCTGCACACCTCGCTGACGTCTAGAAGCTCATATCTACTATCTCACCTCTAAATAAATACAGCACATTATTCGTGGGCTCTCCATCGAGGATAACGAAGCTTTTGGCTGGAAAGGTTCAGAGCTTTGTGGAGACCTCGTTTTCTAAGTGAGCAGAAGTGAGATTTTATGAGTATAAGTAACAATCAGAGTAAGAGGGGTAAATAATGGGGAATAATGGAGGTACAGTAAGTGATCATTTCATATTAACAATACACTGCAGTGGCTAAACATTACTTTTAGCGCTAGGCCTTTTGTTCGAGCCATAAATGTAAAAAAAAATCCCCCAAGGGATTTCTAGTAGCATTAAGCTAACTTTGGAGCACACTAGGGTTGGGGGATAAAACAAGAATGACAATTAGGGGGCAGTCGTGGGCTGGAGGTGAGGGAACTGGCCCTGTGACCGGAAGGACGCTGGTTCGATCCCCAGTGCTGACAGTCCATGACTGAGGTGTCCTTGGGCAAGACACCTAACCCCCAATTGCTCCCCGGGCACCGTGGATAGGGCTGCCCACCGCTCCGAGCAAGTGTGCTCACTGCCCCCTAGTGTGTGTGTATTCACTAGTGTGTATGTGGTGCTTCACTTCATGGATGGGTTAAATGCGGAGGTGGAATTGCCCCGTCTGTGGGATTATAAAAGTATCACTTAACTTATCACGATATAACTTTCCTCAATAGAACTATAATACACCGTTCTCACACTTCCCCGCACCCTGGTGGCGTTTTCTACTGCAAGGAAAATGACACAAGTCTGCGGCCGCCACAAGAGGGCGCTCTTCAGAGTTTTCCGACATGGTTAGAGAGGTGGGCGATGAATGAAACGAGTCGCCAAACTTAGGATCCCAACGTCTGGAGTTATACATTCCCTGTTTGAGTGGAGTGACCGGCGATCTGCTCTGCTGTGACCGAGTGTGAGTGATGGGATCAGTGGCGTAGCTGTGCTGACCCACAGTGAACTCACCTCTCTCCTAAGATCCTAACAAGCTTTAGCAGCGACAAATCACATCTGCTCCTCACAGCTACAGCACCAAACAGCCAAATAGTATTAGTGCATTCCCAAGAGAGAAAAGTGAAAGAAAGAAGTGACAGCAGTGATTTAAACTAAAGTAAACTGTGTGCGGGACTTTGGAGAGCGATCTTTCCAGGCTCGCTGATTTTAGAAGCTGGCTAACTTGAAGCAGCGCTCCATCACAGCATGGCAAATGAACTCTGACTTATCAGCCAACTGTGTTTTGCACACTGTGGAATTAGACCATCACATTTAACCCATCTGTGCAGTGAAGCACCCACGTGCATGCCCACTAGTGAGCACACACACTAGGGGGCAGTGAGCACACCTGCCCAGAGCGGTGGGCAGCCCCATCCCGGGGAGCAATTGGGGCTTAGGTGTCTTGCTCACGAGGGGATCCGGCCACCTTCCGGTCACAGGACTGGTTCCCTAACCTCCAGCCCACGACTGCCCCTATGTTACATGTTATGATGATACTTTAGATCAAACACGGCAAAAAACGCACAGATTTCAGTTTAAACGTACCTAAAAGGTGGTGTGGTGTGAGAATCACACCGCAGTTAACGCTTTTACACAGCGAGCGTCAGATATAGTTCATCCCTCAAGCTCACTGTGAGAGCATAGAGAAACCCAGTCGTCTGAATACTGTGATATACTCTCACACGGATGTGGTGGGAGCGATGGCAGTAAGGTGGGTGATCCATCACTGACCTACTGAGCCAGCTGATGTTTATTATTCATATTAAGCTGATATTGTTGAGAAACTCTTCACCAAACAGCTAAAAATAATCCATTTTCTTTCTTAAAGGACAAAAACTGCGGCCGTGCTTTTCCAGCTGTCGCATGACAGATTTGTAAAATGTTCCACTGTTTGGCGAATGTTTCTCATGTTCTGACCATAAAGGATAGTTTAAAACATCGATTAACCACCCAGGAGCAAAAATCAGCCATCACACTTGCAAGACATAATGATTTGATATTTATGGCGATATGCATCGATATCGACGGATATACATTTTTTTATCATGATTACATGTTTGGCCATATCGCCCAGCCCTGGAGCACACTAACAATTTTTGGCTACTTCAAATTGAACACAGACATTACACACTCACACTGTATATCTTTTATTTGAGGCGTGTAACAGACATGAAAGCTAAGGTCTAAATCACATTAAACGACAGAACACTAAAAATGGGCTAGGAGTCTATAGCCCTGCCCTGAGGGATTTCTACTGGCATGTTAGTTTTAAGCTAAGACTGGTGCACATGGAAAAAAACTGGCCATGTTAAACTAAGCACAAACATTTAAAGCTACAACACCTTCTCTGTGTTTTATGAAGCCTGTAACAGACAATAATGTATACCATACCTTATATATCAGTCACACAGTGACTCTGTTTTCCATTACTAACATCTGACTGAAATCTGGTTAATCGATCGCTTGTAATCACAGTCAGTGACATATCTAGAACTTTCAGATGGCCTAGATATGGCCTAGAGGTTGGTTGATTCATCTGTCACTACCTAACTACATTGGTGTGGCGTGCCCCCGCCCCACCCCACGGGCCCTGAAGGCGGCTGCGAGAGACTGCCCGAACATTGAGCGGCGATGAACCCAGCGAGAAAGCCTGAGCGCAAAGCCCGAGCTCCACCGAGGGACGCGAGTGACGGCAGGAGGAGGAGGATGGCCATGAAAGGCAAGAGGGCAAGGAGCGAGTACCGAGCTCTGCCGCCTGGGCCCCGCCTCCTGTTCTGCAGCGGCCGAGCTCTCGTTCCCTCACGGCTCGGGTGCTTTTAAAAAGAGCTGAGGGGGAACAGAGCGAGAGAGGGAAAGGCAGCAGCAACAGAGACCGAAGAGCTGAAAAGCTTAGTGAAGAGAAGGACTGAAGTAGGACTGAAGCCACTGAAAAGCATAGCTCTGGTTATTTGGTTTTCTTTGTCTTATTTGGTGTGCGAATAAAATATGAACCCTGCCTCCAGCATCCTCCGTAAGCCCGGGGTAGCACATTCCGCTAATTCAACAAGTGATGCCATCAGTCCAGCTCCTGAAGTCCTAACCAATAGGAGAGCTTGCTTGGCTATATCTACTCAGATATCACTGAGAGAAAATTCCTGACTGGATCGTTTTCTTTTGGGCATTTCAAAATTTTAACCCTTTTGTTTCCAACCAAAATGTAACAATATAAATATTACCATAATACTTGCCTCGTTTGAATGCAGCAAGCACGATGACTGCGTTAAACAAAAAACGAATTAAAAATTACAGATAAGTATTTTCAGTTGCCAGGAAATATTAGGCTTTCCTTGTAGGCCCGAGGGTTCCCAGAACAGTATACTTTGCCCTCCAGCTATACTGGCACACTGAATCAAGTGTAAGGAGCGAGGCTGGGAAGTGAGGTGCAAATGTAAATACACAAATGCACACACTGCTTTATGCACAAGTTTGGGTTCCCACTGGTCAAATGATGTTTAGTTGATTTTCTAAGGGAAGATAAGTTAACACATCATCTACAGAGAACACTCCTTGTACATTTTACTGTACAAGCACTGTTTATTTGCTGAATTTTAAATAAAATGTGTCTGTGCAAAAAGTCGTAGCACATTTTATATGTTATACTTTATTTTTTAATACATAAATAGAAACAGAAGATGGCATATGGAAGCTTTCCTCTGTAGAGAATGACAAAATAAACTTCTTTTGTACGTCATGAGTCTCACCACATGCATTCGAGCGTATGAACGTCCCTGATATATTAAGCAGCTGATAAAAAAACTCATTTTGACAATGTCAGTGTCTCAAGGATGCACAGTTCCAGCCCTCATGAGCCTATTTAGGCTCTTTCGTTCATTGTCACTTTAGCTGTGTCTCGTAAAAATGATGAATTCACCTGCTTGGGCACAGCCATCCGACAGCAAGCCTCATTTCACAGTCAATGACCTGGAATTCTGCTGAAAGGACGGTCTGCACGCACATCTGACTTCCTCACTTCTGTTACACTGATAAACAGCAAAACATTTTTCTTAGCGTTTTTGTCTCATCTTTCCCACGGGTGCCAATAATTTGTGAGCGCAGAATACAGGAGAACCTTCAGAGCTTCCACAGAAGCTAGCTACTGAAATACATCTAATTTTTAGTTCATTTTTATTCAGAGTCATCAGACTTGCTGTATTTAAACTTCAATTATTATAGAAATTTTTCATTTTTAAGGTGTGGTTGGAAATGGCCAGTGAGCCAAGGACCCCATTAAAACACAAACTAGTACTTATTGATTTTATGCCATGTTACTGTGTTTCTGTTAGGGGTGCGGGAAAAAAATCGATTCTTAGATGTATCGCGATGCGGATGTGAACGATTCTGAATCGATTCGCTAATGTCGAAAATCGATTATCTATGTATTTAATTTATAGCGTAATGTTGACGGAACACAAAAGCCTGGAAGCACGGAAGAGCAGCACCCGGACAGTCTGTGGCGGCACATAACAAAAACGACTGGATGAGCGAGAAATCCGACCGGCTCTGCGTTAAAGCCAGGTTAGATCAGGAGCCACAACCCAAATGTTAAGAAGAGACATTTTGTCCTTTCAACAAAAACCAAACCACCTTGGCAGCCACAACGTTTAGTGTCCAGTATGTCTCAGTGTGTGATAATGTCCTAGTATAAGTTAGGTTAAAAATATAAACGAAAAGACAGACTTTGCTCTGCTTCAAGCTTCAGCTCAGCTATAGCCGCTTTCCTGCCGTCTCCGCCAGAAAACTTAGATCTGTTTCTTGTAAAATGTCTCGGAACGTTCGACTGTTTTACGAGGCTGAAGTCGCTTCTTGAAGTTGCTGCAGCTTCTTGTTCGAATTGTCCCGTTCCACCTTAAATTCTGACTGAGGCGCCGAACGTAAACGCGGCACCGTTTAATGTGGAGCGGGAAAATTTGAAAGAGAAGCGACTTCTGCTTCACAACTTTTTACTGTTTGACAGTCTCTTGTTGCGGATTTAACTTGCCTGGTAACCAAATGCGCTGTCGTCGCTAGGCGCCCTGCAGTCTGAGTCTCAGTCGTTGCGAAACAGGGCTTTTGTTGCTCACGTCCCGTTTCGAAGGCATTTTACTGATACAGCGATCCCCCCACTCTCTACACCGAGACCCAAACCTAAGCTATAAAATGACTAAAAAACGGGCAGGACGGCTGTAACGTGCTGCGTGGACATCCATCATCACAGGATCTTATTTTACCGTAACAGCGCGCTTTATCACAGATGAGTGGCAAAACAAGAGCGAATGAGAACCTTCCAGTTCACTTTCCACATCACTTCCATTTGATTTATTAATAAAAAATATTGGAAGTAAATGCATTACAGATCATTACAAACACTTTGCTTTAAAACTACCAAGTCGTCACACAGTGAGAAAACAGAAATCCTGTATAGAATAAAAGATAATCAATCAATAATCGTTTCATAATCACATCACGGCCTCTGAATCGTAATCGAATCGAATCGTGAGGTGCCTAGAGATTCCCACCCCACACACACACACACACACACACACACACATATATATATATATATATATAAAGAGTATGACTGTATTAAAAATATATATATATGTGTGTGTAATGTATGTAATATATGCATGTATATATATATATATATATATATATATATATATGTATATACTTATACAGTCAACTTCACTTTCACTTTCAACTTATGTCAAAAACTGAAAAAACGACAAAAATGGAGATACAAGGTTTTCTTCCCACAGCAGCGATATAAAGCTCCTACTTGTAATAGTCGTGATTATATTTTAGTCATTTAAATGCGGCCCCACTAGTCATGGTCATAACGGACTGTTCCATGTTGTCGCGTTATGCCGGATCTGCGTGAAGACCACTATCAGCAAGGCAACTAAGCGCTAGCCTACATTTTTGAGAGGAGGTCCTTCAGTGCAATGTTCTGGCTGTTGATAGGAAAAGTATAACAATTTATCCACATGCAGCAAAAAGAGGCTCCCAAAGGTAATTTGGTCCTTTCAGTCAGAACAGGGCCGCACAGGCTCAGCAGATCGTCTACAACTCTGGCATTATTGTTAGTACAGAGAGCCACAGTGCTAAGGTAATTACTGAATGAGTAAGCCGGTGAAATCCTACACTGCCCAAGCATGTTTCAAGCATATTTCCTTTAAACAAGCAAAAGTATCTGGACACCACACTGAGAAGAATTACTTAAACACAATGTTCTAGAAATAAGCCAAAAAATCTCATAATACTCGTTCAACCATCTCAAAATAAGAACTTTTAGATACTTTTACATGATATAAGATGATTTGCCCAGATATTTAAAACTAATTTAAAGATGTGCATCCTCTTTCCTGTATTCTGTCTAGAGCACCACAATCACTAAATCCAACCCTTGCAATAGAAAAGCAAGTAATGAGAGGTAACAGCCTGCAAGACCGCTGAAATAAACCTCGACTCCTCATCCCCCTCTAATATTCCCCACTCATGTGACAACTAGTTCCTCACATTTTGCCTCGTTATTGGAAAATTCCCGTTCTTTCCTCCGTTTGCAGAGCTGTGTTTCGTTTGCGTGTACTTCGTGTGAAACACACCTAATTATTTCGTTTTCTACAGCAGAGAAATTCTGTCCCAGTGAGACTTTAACTAACTTGGATTACAATTTATTCCATTTTATTCCATAAAGACTTACAATAGCGCTAACAAAGACCCAAATAAATGCAAATACATGAACACCCACACACACACACACACACACACACACACACACACCACAAGCAGATATTATAAGTGCACACTGACCTAAAAGCATAATTTTTCCACACCAATTAATATTCAGATGTTCAGACCTTTTCCTTAATTAATTCATCAGTGAAAAGCGGTGACGGCTCTGTTTAATACCACTCACTCCAGGTAGACGCTCTCACTAAAGCGCCAGCAGGACCACTGAGGAAATCAACTAAGGAACATTGTGAAGGTCTCCACTTGAGCTGTGGACACCTCACTGGTCATCAGTTCAGATGATACACCTGAGTGTGATTCTCCTGTCTTGTGGAATGAATGTTGCTGATGCCATATGGATCAAAGGAAAGTCACAATCGGTGAGGAATCACTGATAAATCGCCAGCCCACAAGTAGAGATGGCACCAATACAGTACCAGGTAGCAGTACCTGACTGGTATTACAGCCGAAAAATTTCTGCATAATTCAGTCATTGATTTATAATCAAAGTGATTGAGAGAGGTTTGATGTGAAATTGTTCATTGCAGGGAATCTTACCAACCCAGATGTCTTTACAGTGGTGGTAATAGGAACCAGGAGTCTCCATGTCTACAACACAGATATGGCAATTTTATTTATTATCCAAAACCACCAGTGAACCTAGATGTGTCTTCTGAGGTTTCATATGGACTGCTGATATTTCTGAAATAGCGCGCCAGTCCTCCTTACCGTGCACCGCTGTACCATAAAGAGATATTGAAAAAAGTATTTTAGGCCAAAACCGTCTTAAAACAATCGTAAAACAACATCTCAGGCAGAAACATTCATAAACTCATTTTGTGAGGGAGCTTTTAGAGGCATCAAACCCTTACGTGGTTAGCGCCTGTCAGTGGGCCCAAGGTTTTATTACACACTTCTACACGGAGATTCACTCAAAGGAGGCCCTGAATATTCTGCAATAACTCTTGCTAGGACGATTCAATCTGATAAAAACAACATGCAATGAGCTCCTCAGTATATGGAGCTTCGAACAAGTCAGGATGCCCCTGCATTGGAGCGTTGAGGTAGGCGCCGGACAACCGTTGCAACGCTTAACCTCTCTAATGCTTGCCAATACATTCAGGAACATGGAGCACTGTATCGAAATGTGTCTGGAAGAAAAGGGAGACCACCTCCAGCATCGCATGTCATGCAATCAATTACATGTCAAGGCATGTAGTGTATTTTATTGGTTCAGATTGCTTCATCCTAACTTTCGAGTGAATCTCCTTGTATAACATAAGAACAGTCCAAAAGGTACTGAATCATAAGCCTTAGTATGTAATAAGCCTGGGATTTTAAGGGGTTTTAAACACTATGGACATCTGGTTCCTATCACCACCACTGTGAACAATTCTAACTGTACGTTTCTCTGGAATGTAACGTTTCTCATCGTACCACTCTGAATGAGTTTAGGTCTTAATAATTTAATTATGCAGATGTTTAGGAAAAAAATGATTGCATTCCACATACACTTCAGAGCTTATAATGTGTGTGGCAGAGGCGAGCTGGTTTGTGCCGAAGGAGCAGCGTACTCTACAAACATTTTAATCGCAAGAGGCTTTAATCATAGAATTTCATTAAAAATGTTTTCGACAATCTGAGATTGGGGTTTATTTAAAGGCTTGCTGTACACCCGAAAATGGAAAAATAAAGAAGACACGTGGCGCTGTTTTATCAACAATTAAAACGAGCGAGAGCTCCCCCTGCCGGATATTTGCAGACACAAGCAATCAACTTCCTATAGCAGAGGTCACTAATAGGCGCACCGCGGCCCGAGTCAAGACCCAGACGCTGTCCTCTGGGGACCTAGACCTACAACCTATAAACTAAAGACAATTATCTAATTTCGATGGGGTGGTCCTGTTTTAATCAGCGTAGCTTTTCTAGCCTTTATGGTAGCTTTAGCAGCCCGGCAGACTCTCAGACCAATTGCATGCATTGTACATATCACACATGATGCTACTCAGCCAATCAGATCTCTGCATTATGATAAGCACTGAGACTCGAGTGAGTGATGCACACAGAGGGGAGGGACGAGGTGAGAAACAGCAGTCAGAGAAGAAAGTGAGTCAGAGGGAAGTTATTTTCATGACGTGATCTAAAAGCGGAAAACTGACAAATGTGGTTGAAATATCACTGAATTGTACTTTATTAGATTTGACATTCAGTTGTTGACTATAAGATGCTGATATTCCTACTAGGCCACTTCAGTAAACAGTATATGGCACTGAATCGTGATGCAACTTAGACATTATGATGTTCTGGACCTTCGCTTGAGGAAGTTTTCTCTAACTGGACCTCATTGAATTTTAATCAAACACTCCTGCTCTATAGCATTCTTAACGCAGCTCTATTAGGCCTTATATACGCCTGACCGTCCAAACAGTATTTGCTGTTGATTGACTACAAAACATAACTATTAACACAATTTCTACAGAAATATATGCAAATTATTCTTTGACTCATTGTAGACTGTAAAGCATTCAGTCACACATGATTTGAAATATAAATGAGCTGATGATATTCGAACTCCCGAAGCACTCACACTCACACTACTTCAAAAAAATATGTCAAGAATGTACGACATAGTGTATTCAAACGTAAAGTGTCTGTTCAAAATAATTATGTGCAATGACACTAAACCCCCGCACATGTGATGGCATCATGCACGCGTGACAGCACTGGTAGCTATGAAGGGTTTACCACCTGGCCTGAAGAGCAATCTAGTGGAAGTGCTCTTATAACATAGAGTGCCTGTAGATGAGTTAGACCAATAAGAAGCAAACCAACACCCAAGTGCTGTGACCACAGCAGCAACTAAGGCCCAGTCCCCTTTTACACCCCTCACCCCTACCACTTAGTTACCCCTCTGTTTTGCACCTTCACGTCTAGGGATAGGGTGGCCTGCTTTTTGTTGAGATAGAGGGGTAGGGCTTAGGTCTAAGTTATGAGTTATGAAAAAAAAGAAAACGCAAATGGCTGTGTGAGCGACCGAGGAGAATTACGATAACCACTGTATTACTGGATTATCTCAGTTTAATGTTTCAGTGTATTACTGTAATGTATGAGGCATTGGGGCAGAATGCAAGTGCGAGTTTCTTTTCTTAACACAATGCAGAGGGGGCGTAGGTGAGTGGGACAGATAAATCCAGTACAGAGTAAGACAAAGCAAACAAGAACTAAACAAGAAAACAATACTAACAACAAGGGGAACCATGCGACAGGATATAAAGACACAATGCAAGACAAAGGGGCTGAGCAAACACAAGGGAATAAACACAGAAAACGAGAAACACCTCAGACTAATGAAAGGGTGGGGCTGGGAGACAAAGAAGGTGAAGACAGGGCAGGACAGGGGAGGAGCCAACATGACAACAAAAGCACGTCTCAAAAGAAAACAAAAGCACATGGCAGATCAACAAAAAACACTGCACTAGGAAACCAAGAAAAAGGCAGAAAGACAGAAAGACCAGGACAAAGAGGGAACGGATGTTACAATTATGGTCCTTCACTTTATAACAAGCATAAAAACATCACTAGTGATATTCTGATGTCTCAATAACACGGCGTATGATGCCCTTAATGTAACTAAAGCCCAGCGGTGAGGGGCTGAACTTTCCCCTCCTCTGCTGTCTCTGCAGACGGGCAGGGTCGCCTACAGAGCAGCGCTGGTAGCTGTTAATGAAGTGATGCTCTTTTATTTGAGGCTCCCATTTCAGAGGGAAGATCTCAAACACTACTCCCTGGAATTCAGGGCCATGGGGCAAAGTGACACTCAAACATTGGGTAGGGGTTAAAATAAGTAATGGGATTGGGACTAAATGACAATCCCATTACTTATAAACACTTCATAAAACGTTCAGCATTCAAATATCAAGCCGGAAAAACATATCGCTGCTGTGGGAAGAAAACCTCATATCCCCAAAATGGCCATTTTCCAGGAGAAGAAAAAAACCTACTTCACTTTTAATGTAAGTCAATGGAACCGGATGTTTTTCCAAGTCATTTTAGGTCATTTGATTTAGTCCATTCATCATGAAATTTATATATAATATAAAGGATAACAGGCATTTTAAAATGATGTGAAAAACTGAAAAAATGACCAAATTGGAGATGCAAGGTTTTCTTCCAAAAGCAGCGATAGGCTGATTTTCTTGACCAGAAAAGGCTTGAGAGAAAATGATGACAATATAAATCAAAGTCACAACATTAACATAATCAATATGAATAACACTTTCAGAGGGCAGCGGTGAGAGTGTTTGTCTAATTGATGGTTGTCAACAAGACTTTTAGATGGTAGCAGAGAGGAATGTTTGTTTATGTCATGTTTGTTAATAACATCTTTAGAGGGCGGGGGTGAGTAATGTTTCTTGATTTGAATTGGGCTGTTTCTGTCGTCAGTTGGGAAGCAAGATCACTAAACACCCAAACTGGCTACTTTGCATAGCATACAACAAAATAAAAATGGTTAATTAAAATGATTTATAAGGTGATTCATTGTTGGGTAAATATCAGGATTGTGACAGGTCTACATAGCAAAGCATACATAACACATTCTCTTCTATCTCTGCAGCTTAAAAGGCCTGGGACACTCTCCACTGCGACTGCAAAATGTTGTATAAAACATTAACACAGCGCAGCCAGATCAGATCATGGTGTCTGGATGGTAATGTAAAGTGTAAACAGGGCCAGAGGAGAAGGCAGTTCCAGCTGAGAGGCGCTGGGCTGCTTTGTTGGAGGGGAAAATAAAACAGCCCCAGGGGAATAAAATGTGCCATTTCAGAACCACAGACAGCGGAGATCTCTGACAGTTCTCAGTAGCAGGAAAGCAGGGCGCTCCACTGAGGAGGAAAAGGAAAATTCTCAGCGCGGGAACCATTGAGAGGGTGACGCCATTCATAAAACCAGCAGAGAAAACCTTAATATTTCATAAACGTGTTACGTTATCACCCAAGAGTGCCGCAGATCTAATACTGAAGGCCCCGAGACAAACTCGCAAAATTACACATTTAACAACCCACATAAGACCCAGTCTCATAACAGAGAGAGAGAGAGAGAACTGGGAGAGCAGTAGTAATGAAGAACTGATGATGATAAAAACTAGAAGGAGGAGTGAGCGTGTGATGAGGAGGTTAAATAAAGTATAGGGTTTGATTTGGGCCACGGAACGAGCTGAAGGAGGAGGAGTGAGGCAGCCAAGAGAGGAGAGTGGTAAAGAGAGAGAGAGGAGGGGGATGTAGCACAGGGGGCTGTAGAGAGAGAGAGAGAGAGAGAGGAATGGTAGGGAGAGAGGGGGAATAAGAGAGAGAGAGTAAGAGAGCTAGAGTAATAGTAGAGAGAGAGGAGGTGGATGTAGCACAGGGGGCTGTAGAGAGAGAGAGAGAGAGAGAGAGAGAGAGAGAGAGAGAGAGAGAGAGGAATGGTAGGGAGAGAGGGGGAATGAGAAAGAAAGAGAGAGGAATGGTAGGGAGAGAGGGGGAATGAGAGAGAGAGAGTAAGAGAGCTAGAGCAATAATAGAGGAGAGAGAGAGAAAGAAAAAAAGAGAGGGAGAGAGGAATGGTAGGGAGAGAAGGGAGAATGAGAGAGAGAGAAAGAGAGAGAGAGGAATGGAAGGGAGAGAGGGGGAATAAGTGAGAGAGTGAGAGAGCAAGAGGAATAATAGAGGAGAGATAAATAGAGAGAGAGGGGGGAATGAGAGAGAGAGAGAGAGAGAGAGAGAGAGGAATGGTAAGAAGAGAGTGGAATATGGGGGTAATGCAGTACAGGGGGCTGTACAGAGCAAGGTAGAGGAATGGAGGGTGGTTATGGTAGAGAGAGTGAGAGAGAGGAGAATGGCAGAGAGACACAGTAGAGAGAGGAGAACGGTAGAGAGACACAGTAGAGAGAGGGAGAGAGAGGAGAACGGTAGAGAGACACAGTAGAGAGAAGGAGAGAGAGGAGAACGGTAGAGAGACACAGTAGAGAGAAGGAGAGAGAGGAGAACGGTAGAGAGACACAGTAGAGAGAAGGAGAGAGAGGAGAACGGTAGAGAGACACAGTAGAGAGAAGGAGAGAGAGGAGAACGGTAGAGAGACACAGTAGAGAGAAGGAGAGAGAGGAGAATGGTAGAGAGACACAGTAGAGAGAAGGAGAGAGAGGAGAACGGTAGAGAGACACAGTAGAGAGAAGGAGAGAGAGGAGAACGGTAGAGAGACACAGTAGAGAGAAGGAGAGAGAGGAGAACGGTAGAGAGACACAGTAGAGAGAAGGAGAGAGAGGAGAACGGTAGAGAGACACAGTAGAGAGAAGGAGAGAGAGGAGAACGGTAGAGAGACACAGTAGAGAGAAGGAGAGAGAGGAGAACGGTAGAGAGACACAGTAGAGAGAAGGAGAGAGAGGAGAATGGTAGAGAGACTCAGTAGAGAGAAGGAGAGAGAGGAGAACGGTAGAGAGACACAGTAGAGAGAGGGAGAGAGAGGAGAACGGTACAGAGAGAAATAGAGCAAAAGAAGCTGACAGAGCAGGACAGGAAAAACAGAGACAGAGTGAGGGGGGACGGTACAGAGGTTAACAAAATGGGGGGCAGCATGAGAGAAAGAGAACAGTGAAGGAGACTGAGAGACAGGTATGACTGAGCTACAAAGAGAGAAAAAGAGACAGAAGGAGATGGTAAAGAGAGTCAGACAGAGAAACAAAGAGAAAGAGAGAGATTAAGGGAAAGAAAAATGGCAGAGTCAGAGAAACGAGGAGAAAGAGAGGCAGAGAGATAGAAGGAGAGAAGAAATGGTACACAGAGTGAGTTAGAGAGGCAGAGACAGACAGAGCAAGAAACAGTGAAAGACAAAGACAGGGTGGGGTGGGGGTCAAAGGAGAGAGAGGACTGGTTGAATGGTTGAGGAGAAACAGAAAGAGGGAGAAGAAGAAGAGAGAAAATGATAAAGAGCAGGACAGAGAAATAAGGAGAAAGAGAGAATAACGGGTATCGAAGGAGAGAAAGGAATGGCTGACAGAGAGAGAAAGAGTGAGAGAGAGAGAGAGAGAGAGAGAGAGAGAGAGACAGTGAGGTTGGCCTGGATCTGTGTCCGCTTGCTTTACCCCAGGTGACTTCACAGCAACACAGCGCAACTTTAAAATAGGGCACAGCGAAGAACCAACACAGCAGCGCAGCCACCATCGCATCCCACTGCCGCTTCTCTACAGCAGAGAGGAATTACAGTGAAGACCAAACTCAGCCTTATACTCAGAACACCAGCCACGTTTACATGCAGCCTAATAATCTGTTAATAATCCGACTAATATCTCAATCTGAATAGAATACGCTCATGTAAACACCTCAGTCAGAATAGACTAGTCCAATTGAGGCCTTTTGGAATACAATCTCTGTCTGATTGAATGAGGCAGGTGATCCTCTAAATAATCCATTAAATAGAAGAATAATATCCGTGTAAACGCCTGTATCTGATTACATTCCCTATCATAAAGTTTAAGTCTTAAGGAAACGAAATTCATGCTCTGATCTTTGAAAGACGGCGGTGGGACGGACGTCCAGTTTATGTGTCTCAGAACACGACGTCTTCCTCTCAGACTTCTTTAATAAGGACACTTGAAGGACGTTTTCCTGAGTCTGACGTCATTTTAAAGTAATTAACAACACAAGCACCGCTCACTGCTGCTCATCTCACTCCGACCGGGCTCACGCGATACTCATCGTCATGGTAACGTCCACGCTGCGTGGTTCTCGTATCATTTTGGATCCGAATGCTTGCAGTGAGCATGCAAACAGAGATTCTCCATCAGATCTCTGATTTACAAAGGTCAATTCTGATTCCGATTCTTTAAGATGGTATAAAATCTCAAATTTCCGGATGATTCGATGTGATATGATTATTTAAAGTTTGATTCAGAATTATACACAAACGTGCCTGACTTGATGATCTATTTACACCATAGTGCCCAATAAAAACAATAAAAACCTTGATTGCTCTTACAGGCACTTTATAATGTTGAGTCTAATCTAATCTAATAATCCAATCATAATCCGATTTCTGCATCTGATTATTCAAACGGCCATGGAAGCACACTCTGATTTCTTAGACTGAAGTAAGGTCTGGAAATCTGATAAAGAGAGCAGGGTTTTAGCTCAGTGATCAGATTTCTCAGTGCATGTAAACTCATACTCTGATTTCTTTCCATTTTCTCAGTCTGTGCACGTGCGAAAACAGATGCCAGTACCGGAAATAAGTGAGGAGCGTCGCCGCAAAACATTTTTTGGAGCAACCCTGTAACCGACTACCTGTTTGACGAAATAAAGAATTCCAATTATTCTTCACTTTCTAGATGGATGTTCATATTCTCGGGTAACGTGGCGCGATGTTTTAAAAAAAAGAATGAAGTTTGAGCTTTAAGTTTACATCATATCTTCTTCTCTGAGTTTATTGGCAGCAATCCGACTACTGCCTGACTCACACAGACCCGGAGTTTTCCTATTATCTGATCTAATATCTGATATCTGAAGTGCATGCAAACGGATTGGATTACTGACAAAATCAGATTTTCTGCAGCTATCAGATTTGTAAGTGCATGCTTTTATTCTACTTTTAAAAACAGCCTATTTTCTTTACTTTGACCAAAATAATGAGCTCATAGTTTATTAAATATTATTGTAATTAATTAGAAGCAGTTTTAACATCAGAAAACCACTCCAGCTCACTCTATGCATGATATAATAACCACGTATGAATGTTTTCCCTTGCTAGTCTTCCTCAAATCAGCTTCATATCTATTCATCTTTCACAATATAAAATCGATGTAGGCTTCCTGCTAATCTGCTTAACCACTCCTTTCATGTTCAAAATCAATGTCATGCATAAAACAGTGCACCCCAACAAATTGTAATGCGGTTGAGAAATAATTGCTCTGTGCTGCTGTTCTCTGAGGCGACAAAGGGGCTTTTAAAAGAGAAGGCAAAGCTCTGAAGCCTTTGCTGTGAATGCAAGCAACTCACTGTCCGCTTGTGTACATAAATCAGCTGAGGCTGGAAGTGGACGCTACGGGGCAGAAAAAGCCGGTCCACTGGGACACTTCTCTCTCTTCTTATCTCTGCAGGAAAGAGGAACACTGAGCACTCATTCTGTCTCTATAACTGACCCATGCTCCGCCCACAAGTACGTTCTTTCAACTGTTGTGAGACTGGACACACCATATCACCTCTTCCAGCAAACTGTAACCGACAGATGCCTTTATTTAGAGTGTGTCAGGGATTTCAGATGATAATTATAAGAGGATAGTACCACGACCGGCTGAGCCGTGTTCAGAGCTCTTCTAAAATACTCTTTATAAAACAGGCAGTTCCGGTCCTAAAATCCGATTGGTTGAGCCGCGTTCGAAGCCGCTGTAAAATCCATGACATCCCGTGGCTATGACCGCCTCATAGTGACTGAACTCTGCATCACTGTGCCACGGAGCTCCGAGTGAACTGATGAAGTAAGAACCCATTTGTGTTCAAAGCGCTGGGCTGACAACTTATTTTCTTTACTACAACCAGGCTGGTCAGCTGCCTAACAGGCTAAATGAGAGCAAACATGCTTAACAACCCAAATCTGCTGCTGCGCATTTTGTGTTGGTTACTCTAGTCCTTCATCGGTGGTCACAGGATGCTGCCCACAGGATGTTGCCCACAGGACGCTGTTGGCTGGATGTTTGTGGTTGGTGGACTGTTCTCAGTCCAGCAGCGACACTGAGGTGTTTACAAACTCCAGCTGAGAATGACCCACCACCCAAATAGTACCTGCTCTGTGAGGGTCCATTGGGGTCCTGACCACTGAAGAACAGGGTAACAGAGTATCAGAGAAACAGATGGACTACAGTCTGTAACTGTAGAACTACAGAGTGCAGCTATACAGTAAGTGGAGCTGATAAAGTGTAGAAACAAGCAGGTGGTCAGAATGTTAGGCCTGATCGGTGTGTGTATAGTTAACTGTTACTTCGACTAGAACTCAGGTGTCTTATGTGGTGAAAATGATTTGGTGCAATAAGGTTTGGCAGCAATCTGATCAGGATTTTCCTTACCAGATCACAAAGACACTGACAGTCGGCCTACTTATGTGAAAAGCTTTCACTAGGATTGCTTCTTTAGAAGGACTGCAGGATTATCGTGATCACAGAACCACTTCAGAGAACACTTGAATCCTAAGAAACCAGGCAGATGCTTCGCACAAGGTGCTTTGATTGTCACAAAGCCAATATGTAGCATGTTAAGTTAAACGTAGAGGCTCAAAATAATGGAAAAGGCTTTGGTTTGTAGTGGATGCAATTAACGTTGCTGTTTCTACACTTAGTCGATTTGGGCCATGATAAAAAAAGATCTGCGCTTGAAGACCACCGGACAGCGATCGAACAGCTTGGGTCAATGTCTCTTAGGACTCTCTAGATACTTATCATAGCAACACAATGGGATGTGGCTCTGACTACTCAGAGATGTCACTGTTGGCATTTGTCTCCTCCGTTGCTATGGAGTCGCAGCTCAGAAAGCCCAGGAGACCCACAACCCAAGCAGTAAGAAGGGAGGGAAAACCTGTGTGCATAATATGTCGTCTCTGAATTATGCTGATCTAAAAAAGTCTCTCTTAAAAAGACCAGACATTACTGTCAATGTCCTGTTCGGCTGCATGGCCCTCTGAGATACTAGGGACAAATGCCCTCAGGCTATTACTGCTGTGCGAATTCAAAGAAAGGAAACAATTAAACAGGAAAACTAAGCAGTGAAAGTGTAGAGAGTGTCATTTCCAACAGGATCTTCCATTAAAAAAGTCCTAATATAATGATACAAGCTTTCATTTTTTAAATAAAATATTCTTTTTTTAGGAAATAAGATGCCAAACATCTTAACTAGCAGCTAACATTGATAAATGATCTACAATAGATGAAATAGCTTGACGCATATGAGGTAACTAATGGAGATGCAGTGATGTAGCTAATGCAGATGTGTTGAGGTAGATAACACAGATGTGGTGAGCTAATGAAGATGTGGTGAGGTAGCTAGTGAACTAACACAAATGAGGCAGCTAACACAGATGTGCTAAAGTAGCCAACGCAGATGTGGTAAGCAGGCTAATGCAGATGAGGTAGCTAACACAGATGTGGTGAGGTAGGCAATGCAGATGTGCTGGGGTAGCTAACGCAAATGAGGCAGCTAACACAGATGCGCTGAAGTAGATGTGGTAAGCAAACTAATGCAGATGAAGTAGCTAACACAGAGGTGGTGAGGTATCTAATGGAGTTAAGGTGGCTAATGCAGATGTGGTGATGTAGCTAATGCAGATGAGGTAGCTAACAGATGTGGTGATGTAACTAATGCAGATGAGGTAGCTAACAGATGTGGTGATGTAACTAATGCAGATGAGGTAGATAACACAGATGTGGTGAGCTAATGAAGATGTGGTGAGGTAGCTAGTGAACTAACACAAATGAGGCAGCTAACACAGATGTGCTAAAGTAGCCAACGCAGATGTGGTAAGCAGGCTAATGCAGATGAGGTAGCTAACACAGATGTGGTGAGGTAGGTAATGCAGATGTGCTGGGGTAGCTAACGCAAATGAGGCAGCTAACACAGATGCGCTGAAGTAGATGTGGTAAGCAAACTAATGCAGATGAAGTAGCTAACACAGAGGTGGTGAGGTATCTAATGGAGTTAAGGTGGCTAATGCAGATGTGGTGATGTAGCTAATGCAGATGAGGTAGCTAACAGATGTGGTGATGTAACTAATGCAGATGAGGTAGCTAACACAGATGTGGTGATGTAGCTAATGCAGATGAGGTAGCTAACAGATGTGGTGATGTAACTAATGCAGATGAGGTAGCTAACAGATGTGGTGATGTAGTTAATGCAGATGAGGTAGCTAATGCAGATGTGGTGATGTAGCTAATGCAGATGAGGTAGCTAACACAGATGTGGTGATGTAGCTAATGTAGATGCAGTGATGTAGCTAATGCAGATGAGGTAGCTAATGCAGATGCAGTGATGTAGCTAATGCAGATGTGGTGATGTAGCTAATGCAGATGAGGTAGCTAATCCAGATGTGGTGATGTAGCTAATGCAGATGAGGTAGCTAATGCAGATGTGGTGATGTAGCTAATGCAGATGATGTAACTAATGCAGATGTGGTGATGTAGCTAATGCAGATGAGGTAGCTAATCCAGATGTGGTGATGTAGCTAATGCAGATGAGGTAGCTAATCCAGATGTGGTGATGTAGCTAATGCAGATGAGGTAGCTAATGCAGATGTGGTGATGTAGCTAATGCAGATGATGTAACTAATGCAGATGTGGTGATGTAGCTAATGCAGATGAGGTAGCTAATCCAGATGTGGTGATGTAGCTAATGCAGATGATGTAACTAATGCAGATGTGGTGATGTAGCTAACACAGATGTGGTGATGTAGCTAATGCAGATGAGGTAGTTAATGCAGATGTGGTGATGACATAGGCGCGGTGGCGTGGTGGGTAGCGCTGTCGCCTCACAGCAAGGAGGGCCTGGGTTCGATTCCCCGGCCGGGTGATCAGGGTCCTCTCTGTGTGGAGTGCATGTTCTCCCCGTGTCTGTGTGGGTTTCCTCCGGGTTCTCCGGTTTCCTCCCACAGTCCAAAGACATGCAGTCAGGCCAATTGGACATGCTAAATTGCCCCTGGGTGTGAGTGACTGTCTGTGTCTGTCTGCCCTGCGATGGATTGGCGACCTGTCCAGGGTGTATCCGGTGTCTTCCGCCCGAAGACTGCTGGGATAGGCTCCAGCACCCCCCCACGATCCTGACGGAGAAGCGGCTTAGTGGATGGATATTTTGTTTTTGTTTACAGGCTAGTTGGTCAGTTAACCTCAGATAGGTCACTGGGCTGTCCCTTCAAAACTCTGTTCATCAGTGCTGCCATCCAGAAATGGTTTATCCAATATTCCTCTTTGTTTGGGGCTTTTTTCCGATTCATTTTTAACCATAGCTGCGCCTTTAAATGTTAACATGCAGTTTGTGACACGTGAGCCGATAACCCATAAAGTTTACCAGCGCAGAGCGAGTTGGTTCAGTTCGGGGCAGGGCTCAAAAAAAGCCCACAGTTCTTACTGCACCTGCGTTATTGCAACTAAGCGTCAGCATTTCTGAAGGAGCAAACAGAACCTGCAGATCATCAGATACGCCTATGACCATCCCTCATCTGATACCGCATTGATAACGCTTGCACAAAATGATCACAGCAATCAGTCAAGTGCAACCCATGTGTAAATTAAAGTATTGATCACCTGCACTTGCATTATTGACAGTACGGTATGTGAGCTGTATGGGTATTGGCAGGCCAAGTAACTGTATGAGGATGCAGATAAATATGTCAGGAGGCTTTAAATTGTGGGATTCACCTTCCTCCCTCCTCCTCTCCTTCTCCACTGGCAACAGAAGATGCTGGATTTACGATGCAGGAGCAACAAATGAAAGCATATAGAGCAATTAAGACTTGACCCTTATTTGTCCCGCAACCGGGAAACATTCTAACCCATCCGTGCAGTGAAACACACACTAGGGGGCAGTGAGCACACTTGCTCGGAGCGGTGGGCAGCCCTATCCACAGCGCCCGGGGAGCAGTTGGGGGTTAGGTGTCTTGCACTCTGTCACATACTGCCGGCTCAGGGGACCAAACCGGCGGCTTTCCGGTCACAAGGCTGGTTCCCTAACCTCCAGCCCACGACTGCCCCCACAAAAAGTATTAAACAAATATTAAATGCATAATCAGTCTAATGATGTCTGATGTTTTGCTATAGTGCCACATTAACTATGCTAATGACATTAAGGAGGCAGATTATATGAAATGACCAAAGAAAGAATAAGAAATTATTAGATTTGTATAACTTATTGTTATTATTAGAGAAGCATCAACATGTGATATTTGGGCTGATGCTGATATGCAATAATTTCCACGTGCTTATCGGCACATGATACAGAAGATATATAAAAAAAGAGAACTTAATCTAGCATTACAGAGAAATGTAGCATTTATTCTGGAGAGGGTTGTAGGAGTGTCCTGCTCCGTAATGTGCTCAGTGTTGTGTTATATGTCATTATATTCAGTGTTATGTGTGTCTGTACTGTGACTGTATTTAGAGCATTCTGTCTGTCACACCTGCCACTTGTCTTGTATAGGCTGGGCCTAATCTTGGTAGCAGTCCTGCTGTAAAGCTGCATCAGCCCAGTGTATTACGGGCTGGCTAGATGTCTGGAACCAGCGCACCAACGAATACACTTCACTTCTGCAGGCATACGGCTGGCTTATAAATAAAGTAAGATGAAATAAAATACAGATATTTTAATATCCCATCGTTGACTAAACATTTTGCTCTTCTGGAACGCAATAAATATCAAATATCAGTTATCAAATATCAGTTTGAAATATTGGTCAAATCTGAGCATCTTTTCGATGTTGATGCTTTTTAAGCAGTCATCTGCTGATACTGATACAATTCCGATATGATTGTGCATGCCTAATGTTTTTACTGTTACTATTTTTAACAGTAGTGTAAGCCTTATTATTATGCTCTGTATCCTTGGTGTTGCTATCATTATCCTGCCCATATGTAAAGGGAAGATATTTACATATATGTTTTAAAATGTGTCAAGTTTGCAATATATTTACATATATGTTTGACATTCCATCTACATATATACATATATTTCAATACACTAACACACACGCACATATATATATATATATACACATACATAATGGTATCTTTAGAGTTTATATTTAAATATTTTTAAAATATTTAATATTTTAATATATATTTTATATTTAGCAGATATATTTTAAAGCATTGTATATACATATATATATGAAAATGTATATGTAATGTATATATGATGCTTTAAAATATATCTGCTAAATATACTAAACTCTAAAGATATGTGCACATATGCTTTTCTTCCACATGTATTTGTTATTAATAATAATAATAATAATAATAATAATAATAAATAAATAAATAAATAAATAAATAAATGCCTACTTGCGTTTTTCTCATTAGAATAAGGGCTTCACTGAAATCCGATTCAAGCCAAAGCACAAAACTTAATAATGAACCCTTCTTTATCAGACATACAGACTCCACAGCCTACATCGCTTTAAACCCCAGTGTCTGCTATAAACCACCATGCGCCCAGAAAGCTGTGGTGAACAGTGTTTTAAAGAAATCCCAGGAGAGTTCCTGCACTTTTTTGCCATCTGTATGATTTTTTACATGCGCACAAGAAAACCTGTCGAAGTTTCAAACAAGTAAATGCAGAGGCCAGAGAAGAAGAGCACAAACTCACCTGGAGCTGAAGACACTTTCACAGCCTGCAGAGCAACATCCCTCCAACCAACGGCACCGAAAAACAACCCAAACTGTCCAGATCGAGCAGCAGCGGAGCAGAGAGAGAGAGAGAGAGAGAGAGAGAGAGAGAGAGAGAGAGAGAGAGAGAGAGAGAGAGAGAGAGAGAGAGAGAGAGAGAGAGAGAGCAGAGAAAGAGGAGAGAGAGAGAGAGAGAGAGAGAGAGAGAGAGAGAGAGAGAGAGCAGAGAAAGAGGAGAGAGAGAGAGAGCAGAGAGAGAGAGAGCAGAGAAAGAGGAGAGAGAGAGAGCAGAGAAAGAGGAGAGAGAGAGAGAGAGAGAGAGAGCAGAGAAAGAGGAGAGAGAGAGAGCAGAGAAAGAGAGAGAGAGAGCAGAGAAAGAGGAGAGAGAGAGAGAGAGAGAGAGAGAGAGAGAGAGAGAGAGAGAGCAGAGAAAGAGGAGAGAGAGAGAGAGAGAGCAGAGAAAGAGGAGAGAGAGAGCAGAGAGAGAGAGAGAGAGCAGTAAAAGAGGAGAGAGACAGCAGAGAAAGAGGAGAGAGAGAGCAGAGAGAGAGAGAGCAGAGAAAGAGGAGAGAGAGAGAGAGCAGAGAGAGAGAGAGAGAGAGAGCAGAGAAAGAGGAGAGAGAGAGAGCAGAGAAACAGGAGAGAGAGAGAGAGAGCAGAGAGAGAGAGAGAGAGAGAGAGCAGAGAAACAGAAGAGAGAGAGCAGAGAAAGAGGAGAGAGAGAGACAGAGAGAGAGAGAGCAGAGAAACAGGAGAGAGAGAGCAGAGAAAGAGGAGAGAGAGAGAAAGAGGAGAGAGCAGATAAAGAGGAGAGGTAGCAGAGAGAGTGATAGCAGAGAAAGAGAAGAGAGAGCAGAGAGAGAGAGAGAGAGAGACAGCAGAGCAAGAGGAGAGAGAGCAGAGAAAGACAGCACAGAGAGAGAGAGAGAGAGAGAGAGAGAGAGAGAGAGAGAGAGAGAGAGAGAGAGAGAAGAGAGCAGTGGAGAATTCCGCAGAGAGGAAGAGTTCCAGGCGCAGCAGAGTGAGGGATGAGGGGAAAACTGAACTCCAGTAAGGCTTTCCAGCAAAGCCAGGCAAGGGGGAGGGGGAGGAGGAGGCGGAGGAGGAGGAGGAGGAGGAGGGGGCGGAGTCAAGCTCCACACATACGCTGTTGAAAATATGGATGTTTCAAAATGTCGTGATTCAGATTTTATGGAAGTTCATTCGGGGTAGAGGAGAATGTTTTTCTCTCCTTCTCCGTTTCTGGCAGCAGTGCCCGTCAAAATCTCTTGACACAGTAACCTATTTTCCTGAAATACTGACTGTCGGAATATGAACTCATTTTCTCTTGACTTGACTTGACTAGCGTCTCGAAAAAGTTATTTTCTCAAGATATTAACTTGTCTCCTCAAGATTTTGAGTTTTGCAGAGGAAATTACATCATATGTCAGATTTACTGTTATATAATAGCACATATCAAGAAACACAGTCACTTTTAATGTAGTACGACAACATATTGAAAAATAAGTCACTATTTTTGACACTGTAAGTGAACATTTTGACATGAGGCTGCCAGTTGTTTTCTCCTCTGTGTGGCTCAAATGGGCTTCCATACAGATTCATAGATGCTTGCATGTATAAAAACATAGACTGCAGTGTTTACTTATTTTTGTCATGAATTTTGTTGATGTAATTGTATGATATTCATATAGAAATTATGCTCACATATGAATCATATACACTTAAAGCAAGACTTTATTCAGAGCAAATATTTAAATTTCATGCTAGTCCAGAATGTGAGGATATTTTTCCCAAAGAAGAGTTTTTTTTGTAAGTTAGCGTGAGCAACATTAATGTTTTTGTGAGTGAATCTGTGTGGCGGGTGAGAGACACACAACAAAACACTCACAGAGTTAAACTAACAGTGTTTATTACAGTTCAGCTAGATACACTGAGAAGCACTGATAAACACTAATAAACACTGATAAGCACTGATAAACACTAATAAACACTGATAAGCACTGATAAACACTAATAAACACTGATAAAGACTGATAAAGACTGATAAACACTGATAAGCACTGATAAACACTGATAAAGACTGATAAAGACTGATAAAGACTGATAAACACTGATAAGCACTGAGAAGCACTGATAAACACTAATAAACACTGATAAGCACTGATAAACACTGATAAACACTGATAAAGACTGATAAAGACTGATAAACACTGATAAGCACTGATAAGCACTGATAAACACTGATAAACACTGATAAAGACTGATAAAGACTGATAAACACTGATAAGCACTGATAAGCACTGATAAACACTGATAAACACTGATAAAGACTGATAAACACTGATAAACACTGATAAAGACTGATAAACACTGATAAGCACTGATAAACACTGATAAACACTGATAAAGACTGATAAAGACTGATAAACACTGATAAGCACTGATAAGCACTGATAAACACTGATAAAGACTGATAAAGACTGATAAACACTGATAAGCACTGAGAAGCACTGATAAACACTAATAAACACTGATAAACACTGATAAAGACTGATAAACACTGATAAGCACTGATAAGCACTGATAAACACTGATAAACACTGATAAAGACTGATAAACACTGATAAGCACTGATAAACACTAATAAACACCGATAAAGACTGATAAAGACTGATAAACACTGATAAGCACTGATAAACACTAATAAACACTGATAAAGACTGATAAACACTGACAAACACTGACAAACACTGATCATCAATGATAAAGACTGATAAACACTGATATACATTGATAAAGACTGATAAACACTGATAAAGACTGATAAACACTGATAAACACTGATAAAGACTGATAAGCACTGAAAAAGATTGATAAAGACAGATAAAGACTGATATACACTGATTAAGATTGATAAAGACTCCTAAGCACTGATAAAGACTGATAAACACTGATAATCACTGATAAAGACTGATAAACACTGATAAAGACTGATAATCACTGATAAAGACTGATAAACACTGATAAACACTGATAAATAATGATAAACACTTAAAAGAACTGATAAACACTGATAAAGACTGATAAACACTGATACGCACTGATAAAGACTGATAAACACTGATAAAGACATTTAAACACTGATAAACACTGATAAACACTGATAAACACTGACAAACACTGATAATCACTGATAAAGACTGATAAACACTGATAAAGATTGATAAAGACTGATAAACACTGATAAAGACTGATAAACACTGATAAAGATTGATAAGCACTGATAACGACTGATAAAGACAGATATACACTGATTAAGATTGATAAAGACTCCTAAGCACTGATAAACACTGATAAACACTGATAAAGATTGATAAACACTGATAAACACTGATAAAGACTGATAATCACTGATAAACACTGATAAAGACTCATAAGCACTGATAAAGACTGATAAGCACTGATAAACACTAATAAACACTGATAAGCACTGATAAAGACTGATAAAGACTGATAAACACTGAAAATCACTGATAAAGACTGATAAACACTGATAAACACTGATAAAGACTGATAAAGACTGATAAACACTGATAAACACGGATAAAGACTGATAAAGACTGATAAACACTAATAAAGACTGATAAATACTGATAAACACGGATAAAGACTGATAAAGACTGATAAACACTAAAAAGACTGATAAAGACTGATAAACACTGATAAAGACTGATAAGCACTGATAACAATTGATAAAGACTGATAAACACTGCTAAAGACTGATAAGCACTGACAACGACTGATAAAGACTGATAAGCACTGATAAACACTGATAAACACGGATAAAGACTGATAAACACTGATAAACACTAATAAAGACTGATAAACACTGATAAAGACTGATAAACACTGATAAAGACTGATAAGCACTGATAACGACTGATAAACACTGATAAACACTGATAAAGACTGATAAGCACTGATAACGACTGATAAAGACTGATAAACACTGATAAAGACTGATAAGCACTGACAACGACTGATAAAGACTGATAAACACTGATAAAGACTGATAAACACTGATAAAGACTGATAAGCACTGATAACGACTGATAAACACTGATAAAGACTGATAAGCACTGATAACGACTGATAAACACTGATAAAGACTGATAAGCACTGATAACGACTGATAAACACTGATAAAGACTGATAAGCACTGATAACGACTGATAAAGACTGATAAACACTGATAAAGCGATGCTTTCAATTTAATGACCAAATGTGCACATTGACATTGAAAATTGTACTGCTGTCAGGGTCTTCAGCAGAGGTTTATGTACAGGGGCGCTAAGCCTGTACTAGGGATTCGGCGGCATGGTCCCCTAGGCCCCAATATGCCTGTTTACCATGAACTTTCAGAGTAACAGACAGAAAATATCAAGCAGAAGCACTTAAGTCATGCAATGCTCTCCTCTCTCTTAGATAAGCTGCAATGTCCTAAATACATTATTCAAAAACACAGATTACAGATCAGCTCAGCTTCAGTCAGTACATTCAGTGGGCATGTTTACAAGGCGACAGAATTCCCTGGTCATAGTGCCAAATGTTAGATTTTCTCTGTTACGTTCAGTTAAGTGCAGTACTAATTAACGTAAAGCTTAAACAATAGCCATCACTGACCTCCATCAGATCTGCTCCTTCAGCTTCTTGCTCCGATCTATTTTTTTGTTGTTGTATACAAATGTATAAATTTCACCTGTATGTTTCCTTTATACTAGAGCTAATGGGTTTCGAGCAGCAGGAGGCGGGCTTTACTGCTAGCCCACTGACATCATACACATACATGAGGTGCCGTTTTAAACTCTTATAACTCGAGTTTAAAAACAGCGGTGTTAAAATGTTTTATGCTGTTCTGTGTTTAGGAAATGATTTAATTCTTTGGCGTGTTGGCACATGCGCTGAATGCCGCTGGCGTGAAACTGTGGCTAGCCTCTTATTCTCCAGGGTGTATTTTGGTTTTTCCATCTGAATTCACGTGGCCAAACCGTAAGGCAAATAATTCAGTAACTGCATGAAATAAATGCAAATTTTTATTTTATTTTTGTAAAAGCTCCCCTCAAATGATCTGACTGTCACCTCATTGATCCCTTTCTCTGCCACTATACACCCTTTAACTGCTTTAACTTTAGACCCACATTGTAAGGTTTACAGGTATGACTGTGTGTGTGTGTGTATGTGTATGTGTGTGTGTGTGTGTGTGTGTGTGTGATGGCAGGAATGCAGGTTTTATTTTATTTTATCCTGTTATATGTTAGATTTATTTTATCTTGTTCCCTACATAAAGCTTGATTCTACTTCTGATTAACAGAACGTGTGTTTTCTGATCTCCACACATCACTATACGCTCACAATTTACTGCTGAAAGTCAAAAATCTCGGCCGCTCTTTGTGTTGTTCTCTAAAAGTGATGTTTCCAGAGCAGATCACTGAAGAGACGCCGTCTGTTTATAGTTTAGAGCCCAGATTTGGGGAAAAACGGGTCGACTTTCAGTAGAAAAACAAAGTTCAGCTTCTTTTATTATAAGGGTTTAAAATGACGTCACCGTCTATTAGACTGGAGAGAAGAGCTACAGCCTCACACGACGCCCAGCTTCTGAATGGAGCTTATGAAATATGAACGTTATGGAGAACATGACCAAGTGCGTTTTGGAACCACCGGTGGTCTCGAGGAGTTGAAGAGGCTAGCCATGTGTTAACTACCTAGCTAAAAAAACCCGATAACCAACTAAACTGACCATAACTTGCCTCAAATCCAAACTGGGTGAGCAAATTATCTCCCTTATTTGACACTGTATACTAGATATTTTTAATATAGTCTACTGTTTATTTTAGAGAGATGCTGTCAACTCAGCTGGTTTACTGCAGAGCGAGTAAACTCAGAGACCCTCCCCCAGGGCTAATACGATTGGCTCACAACTTACGAGGCCTGATATGATTGGCCCACGACAAGGGCAGCGCTGCATTAGAGCAGCAGCAGCGCCTCCCACAGGTCGCGCCCTGCTATCACAGTATATTATGGAATCTGAGATCAATCAAATCAAATCAAATTTATTTGTAAAGTGCTTTTTACAACGGATGTTGTCACAAAGCAGCTTTACAGAATTTCGGAAAAAAGACAAAGTTTTAACAGGAGTGTAAGAATGTACAGAAACCCCCCCCGTTGGGCAAGCCAGGGGCAACAGTGGCAAGGAAAAACTCCCTCAGAACTGGGAAAGAAACCTTGGGCGGAACCAGGCTCACCAGGGGGGACCCATCCTCCTCTGGTCAAACATCCATGAGTCCATGAGAACATCAGCGTAGGGTGGGCAGCTCGTCCAAGGCAGGTGGTGGCATCTGGGGCATGGGCAACTGGTCTGAAGTGGGTAGCAGGAGGGCTCAGCAGTCGGTCGTCCTTCAGTGTCCAGCCGGACATGTGGGTGATTGCATACTCGGAAAGAAAGCAGGGAGATGGAATTAGTTTTATTCTATCCGTACATAAACAGGGGATGTAAACAGGGATGAGATGTGATGGCTTGGTTAAATGATGAAGATTGAATGAGAATAAACTGTAGATAATTTGTTAAAGTAATGTACATTTATTTGGCAGGCAGGGGGGCCTTTAAACTTGGCCTTCAATCTAAGTTAATGTAACAAGAATTTGTTCAAAGTCATTTTTGAGCATTGCTGTTGGTCCATTCATCATGACATTTCCACACGGTGTGAAGGACAGCCACCGTGTCATGATTGGCCCCTCCCAGTCCTGTCCATGTGCTCATGTTTTGGTTTTCAGTCCTGCCCCCTTGTTTCATGGCTCCACCCCTGATTGTTTCCACCTGTTTCCCATCTGTCCCTCGTTGTCCTGGTTTGTATTTAAACCCTGTGTTTGCTGGTCTTTGTTTGTTTGTTTGATGTACTGTTTGAATAGTTTTGTTTATTTGTGGTCTGTGTTCATTTGGTCATGTCTGTCCCTCCTGCTCTCCATATTGGCCATTTGAATCTGGACTATCTTGACCCTGATTTTGGATCTGCCCATAATAAATCTCGCTTGTCTCCGCACATGCGTCCGCCTGAACATCGCTCCCCATCGTCACACGCCGTGTTAAACGCTATACATTTTTGGGCAGTGATTATTTAGGAGTATTTTATCTAAAATGTTGTAGCGGCGGTAGCAGAACACTAGAAGATTATATACGTACAGTATATTACATATTACAACATCTTTTCTCTGTCGGTTTACTTATTGACAGTTTGGGATTGATTATAATAATGTAATATATTTTATTGATGTGTAAATTATTTAAATTGAATGCACCCCTGATGTACATCTTAGGTCTCAATTCAGCGCTGGAGGTTTTGCTGGTCAGGTTTTGTGCCCACAGCACCAGAACACTGCGCATGGTTTTCTCCTCACTCATGAGCTTTTAACCTGAATAAGTCCACACGAGTGTGGCGCATTAATCATGCATGATAATCACTGTAAGAACATGCTGTGCTTGGAGAATTTGTCTGTGAGCAGTGTTCTCCAGATGAGAAATTTTTGCTTCCCTTTTCTTTGTATAAATGGTAGATGATCTGCTGGGAGAGGTGAGTTCATCTACATGTTTAAATAAATGCACATCAGTTTGATTTAAGCCTTTTATCTGGACGGTAAGACAATCTAAAATTGGAATAAATGCTAATTTAGAGAATAAACAGTACGGTGTGATTTTAAGCTTGTTAGTGTGTTAGCTTAAAGGGGCGCTCCAGGCAAAAAAGAAAAAAAAACTTAAATATTGTTTCATATTATTGTTTCTAACATGCCTGTTCATCTCCTGCAGCAGTGCTATATCCTTTAGAGGGAGGTTTTATGGCTTAAAGTCTACACACACACACACACACACACACTATATTTCCAAAAGTATTCACTCATCCATCCAAATCATTGAATTCAGGTGTTCCTGAACTTCACGTGGCCTTCAGATCAGCTTGAGAACAGCGTAGAGAGCTTCATGGAATGGGTTTCCATGGCTGAGCAGCTGCATCCAAGCCTTACATCACCAAGCGCAATGCAAAGCATGGAATGCAGTGGTGTAAAGCGCCGCCACTGGACTCTAGAGCAGTGGAGACGTGTTCTCTGGAGTGACGAATGACGCCTGGCAATCTGATGGACGAGTCTGGTTTTGGCGGTTGCCAGGAGAACGGTCCTTCTCTGAATGCATTGTGCCGAGTCTAAAGTTTGGTGGAGGGGGGATCATGGTGTGGGGTTGTTTTTCAGGAGTTGGGCTCGGCCTCTTAGTTCCAGTGAAAGGAGCTCTTAAAGCTTCAGCACCAAGAGATTTTGGACAATTTCATGCTCCCAACTTTGTGGGAACAGTTTGGGGACGGCCCCTTCCTGTTCCAACATGACTGCGCACCAGTGCACAAAGCAGGTCCATAAAGACACGGATGAGCCAGTTTGGTGTGGAAGGACTTGACTGGCCTGCACAGAGTCCTGACCTCAACCCCAAAGAACACCTTTAGGATGAATTAGAGCGGAGACTGTGAGCCAGGCCTTCTCGTCCAACATCAGTGTCTGACCTCACAAATGTGCTTCTGGAAAAACGGTCAAAAATTCCCATAAACACTCCTAACCCTTCTGGAAAGCCTTTCCAGAAGAGTTGAAGCTGTTATAGCTGCAAAGGGTGGGCCGACATCATATTAAATCCTCTGGATTAAGAATTGGATGTCGCTCAAGTTCACATGTGTGTGTGAAGCCAGATGAGCAAATTATTTTAGCAATATACAGTAGTGTATATACAGTATAGTGTATATATGTATGTTTGTATATGTATGTATAGCCATAGGTTCTTTATCAGTTTTTGATATAATGTGACATTTGCCTGTTGCCCTTTACATTGTGTGTGAATTTCATGATGAATCAACCAAAAGAAAAGGCCTAAAATGACTTGGAAAACGTCTGGTTCCATTGACTTACAGTATAAGTTCAGTATGTTTTTTTTCCTTCTCCTGTAAAGTTGTGATTTTGGAGGTACAAGATTTTGTTCCAACAATAGTGATACATAGATACATAGTGATGGATGGATGGATGGATGGATGGATGGATGGATGGATGCAATGATTTTGGCTGATGATTCTACCAGTAAAGCCTTTTTTGACCTTTTTGAGTGGTTCTGTCACATTGCAGAGATATTTAAAGTATTTTTATCATTTTCTACCGGTCCAGTCATTCTGAAATGTTGAGACAATGAAACACAGAAAAATAATAATGAAAAAACTCACTACTTTTCTGCGCAAGGTCAATATACTATACATATTCCAAGTTCCTGTGCAAAAGCCATGATGCCTGCTCTCTTTTTTCTCACACTTTGTTCCCTCGCTCTCTCTCGCTCATTCTCACCTCGGCTCACTCTCTCCCTCATATGTTCTTTTGTCTAAATGCATTAACTTGTCACCCATATCACACAGGAGCTTCACCTTTATGTGCCTCTCCCAGCTATGACTGTCAGAAGGAGGGGTGGAAGGAGGTGAGAGAGGTAGTGGTGGTGGTGGGGGTGGGGTTGGGTTGGGGTGGGGGGTGATAAGAACTGGACTGGTGGAGTGTGCCATCCTCCACTACAACACAAATATTACTCACTCTGTCCAAGGCCTGCGAAAGTAGGTCTGGTGTATTTAGGAACACGGGTGATGGAGGCTGAATTGTCTCAGCGGCGCTCCGAATACAATAACAGCGCTCTGGAAAATGGCAAAAATAAATAAATAAATAGAAATGGCACAAGTAAAGAGCACATCTGTCTCCAGTAGATGGCCTGAAAGCATTTGTTCCTTGACACATATGTCATGCTGTAAATCAATATGGCCTTTTTTTCCAGACGGACGGCCGTCTAATATTGTGTCCGTCTTGAGGGACGCTGGCGGTGGCAGCTAGTTGTATAAGATGCATCCTCTGAGCGACCTCCTCCGTTTGAAGGATGTTTTCTGAGTCTGAAGTGCACAATTTTATCAAAATAATCAGTGCTGGAATAATCATAAACCACAAAGTTAAAGTAGAGACACCCAAGGTAAAATATCACTCCAGTAAAAGTAGATAGACCTCCACTTGAGTAAAAGTACTAAAGTATTTACCTACAAATGTACTAAAGTATAAAGTAAAAGTACTAAAAGAGTAATTATGGCTCTGATGCCCTATGATAACTTTTGTAATAAGATTCTTGCTTCATTTAATCATTTTAGGTGAAAATACTCCACTGTCATCCTCATAACACCAATGTTTTAATAGAATGTCATTAATTAGTGATGCCGATGTCTATTGAAATGATCAAAAGCGTTGATGATTGGTGTTCCTGCTTCATGCTTCTTTCGTTTTGAACATAAACCAAAAGGAACGACAGACTTCTCTTAATGTAGTGGAGTGAAAAGTCAGATATTAGACTTTGAAATGCAGTGGATTGAAAGTAAAAAGTCGCCCAGAATGGAAAAACTTCAAAAACGACTTACTTAACTAATTACATTTACTTTGTTACCGTCCACCACTGAAAATAAGTGAGTGAGTCAGTGCAGCCATGATAACGCTACATGGTGCATCATGAAAAGCTAAATATTTGTGGACATTATTAGTGAAATAAACTGACAGTGAACTGTCAGCAAAACTTAAAGTCAACCTGAACCACAAATGACAAGGCTTAGCAAAGAGGGTTTTAAAAAGGTCATATGACTTGTACAAATAGCCTATTTGGTGCTTTATAGAACAATTTTTTGGGAAAAATTCGACTGTTTCTTCACTGAATTTAACATATTGATGAAAAACATAAAACATAAAATGTGGCATGTGTGAAAATTATGGCACATTTTCTATTTTAGGTCACAATTCAGTGTGTTCTCTGTAGAAGATGCGACTTATTTGCACTTAGAAAATCTGCAATGTAATTTGACCGGGGGTGCTCAAACTTTTGCATACAACTGTACAAGACATATTTCTATCATAGAGAAGAACCATTTAACCAGGCAAAGAACCATTTTTGCATTGGTTCTTTGAATTGTCCTGGTTCCAGACATGACTATTGCCTTTACTGAAGCCTTGAAGAACCACTTCTTTTAACCTTTCGGACCCGGAGAAAAACGCTAGGTCACTTCTAGTCTTTTCAGAATGGTTTAAGCTACAGACGTGATACACATATCAGGACATTTAACAGACCCGGCCCTAAATAGTTAGTGTGATGTCATCAGGCTGTGATGTCAGCATCAGTGAGTAATTCGGCTTGGAGAATCACCCAAAATCCTGATACTATTGCTCTGCTTTTTGCCCTTCATATTCCGACAAAGGATTAAAACAGCGACATGCTTCACACATCAGATTGCTCACCAGACTCTGAGCTCACTGTCCAGAGTGATTGCATCCACCTGTGACCATCAGTCATCCAGCAATCCAGCTCCAAAATCACCCACACTCTACTCGCTACTGTTATATTACATGTCTGCTTTTAGCCTTCAGATCAACACCAGAGCACTCAGAGGAACCTGCCACCACTTGCCAGAGTGAGAGAAACCAGCTCCATCAACCCACAACCCAGGAATACAGCATAAACACACAGTCAGGTCACTTCATGTGGCAACAAAAGGGTTAAGGATGTTCCGTGATGTAGTTCTGAGTGAGGGTCTCAGCATGATAGGTGAGAGTTGTGGGATGGGGAGGTGGACCCTGATGTTATTGGTTAATATGATTTTGCCCCACCCACTGGTGCACGATGACGTAATAAAAAATCAGAAGGTGTTTTAGAGGCAGGGCAAGAGGCATTACAATCTAATGGAAGGTCCCAAGCAAACAAGAATTTAGTTTTTTAAAGATATAATATGAGGAAATTGTGCTCAGTATGAACAGAGATGTGAACTAACCAGGTAAAAAAGGGCTTAGATCTGTATCCAGACAAGCTGCCCTGAGTGTGCAAAGTTTTTTATATAATGTGCTGCGCTGTGGAAGGTCACAAGTGTTCGGAAATACCGTGACCTTCAAATTGGAGCCGTTTAGCTCAAAAGACAATAGCAGGGGATCTTTTCTATCATTATTTCCGCTCATGTCGAGATGTTTAAAGAAGCAGGCTGTCTCCTGCCGTGTGAGTGTGCTGTGTTTAAGTTTGCCCGCTGAATGGCAGCTACATCGCTGCCCTACATTGGGCTGACCTCGATTCTCTTATGTACAGTATGTTCAGAGCTGTTGATGAAGTTTCGCCTGCTAAAACCACTGCAGGAACCCTACACAGAGTGAAACAGCAATGCTGATCATGCCAACCAAAGCACTGCAGTATAAAATGTAGGAGAAAATGATTAGGGCCCATTTTCTATATTTTGTTCTGGGTCCATTTTTAGTGTTTGTGCGGTTTTATTTGCCAAAAGCAATTCATTTTATATGACCTCTGCTTTATCCTTTAGACGTAGGCTGTTGTTACTGTCCCTTTAAGAATGAGGTATGTAAATGACTGGCTGCCCTGTGTTGTACCTCAAAAAGCAGTGCAGTATCTGCATAGCTGACATATTTGGGTGGGGCTAAATTGCTGTATGTAAACTAGAATACTGCATTTTCTTTAGAAAATGCTGTGATTGCGCAGCTGAAGCTGTGTTGCTAGGTGGTTGCTAAGGTGTTTCTAGGCAGTTACTATGGCATGGGGGTGTGTATTGGGTGGCTTTTAGATGGGTTGCTAAGTGATCGATAGTTGTTGTTAAAAATGAATGGGACTTTATGTGAGGAATTAGGGATGAAAAAATTACAAATAGAGGAGTGCAGGTCAGTGTGGCTGTGGATTAGAGTTTGACGACCTGCCCTGAGGGAGTACATGTGCTTTGGTGGCTATCAGGATAAAGAAAGATTAGAGCTTTGCTGGGGGCAAAAATGAATGGGATTCTATGGGAGGCAACCAGAGTCTGAGGAGCTGCCCTGAGTTTGGTGGCTGTCGGGCAAATAAAACTTTATGCTTGTGTGGGGGCAAAATGAATGGGAGTGTATGGGAGAAATGATGGATGTGAAAAAAAAAGACAAACGAATGAGTGCAGGTCTGAACAACATTGAACTGGTGCTTGGGGGCCTGTCCTGAGATCATATATGTGAAATGGTGTCTTTACATCAAGAAGAAGTACAATAGACGGATGTGCAATTTTTAACCCCATTCATTCCTAAGGGAAAGAATTCGTAATGTAATGAAGATTGTATGAAAACTGTATGTTGGATCAAAAAGCTATATATAAGCACCCCATCAGACCAAGCATTTTGAAGCTGGAGCGGTGTCAAAGAAAATGCAGCAGGAAAATGTTGTTATGACATCACAAAAACATTAAGTATGAGCCATTTTCTGTTTTCCTAATTTCCATAAATGGGCTGCATGGATATTATGTATTGGTACTTATGTACATGCAAACTTTAGAAAAAGCCAGGAAAATTCAGTTCTCCACAATATGGGCCCTTTAAAAGAATAGCGAGCATGTAATACAATAGAACCATCCTCTTGGAGATCTACTTACCAACCTACCTGCATCTAACATGCTGCCCCACCCCTTACCCAACACTAATGCGTCAAATCCTGCCAGTCAAGAACAATAATGAAATACCTATGATATTAATCATAGTTGAACACATAAATCACTAGCATGGAAGCCTGCTGTGTATATAATGTATCTGGATGGTGTCCTACAACCAATTATCTGCAATAGTCTGCCATCCAGTGGCCTTAAAGGAGAACCGTTTCCTCCCTGAGGGGGTCGCCCAGCTTCTCCATGAGAACAACGCATATTTAATAAAGCAATAACACCATACATTTGGTATTGCGGTTGGAAATACACAAAACACTCTTTATTGAGCGATTTGCTGCGGTCTGGCCATGAATATTTGAACACCGGCACTTCCAGCGAACATGAAAGAACACTTTGTGCGTTCCTGGGAGAGGCACAGCAGGGCATGGAGGAAAGATAGGAAACAAAGTCCAATGGCTGTGAAAAGGCAGGGTCTTCAGAAGCACTTCCTGTGAACGATAGAGGGTCCAGCCTCCTCGTATTCATCTTTGCTGATCCACATCTGCTGGAAGGTGGAGAGCGAGGCCAGGATGGAGCCACCAATCCACACTGAGTACTTCCGCTCGGGAGGGGCAATCATCTGCACAGGAGGGAAAAATTCGGCATCATCAATAAAGCCCATGAATGCACTCTTAAAAATGAAATGCTTCTGGACATACAATTCTAGAGAAAAAGAGAAGGTTTTCATTGGTATAGAATGGTTTTATTATGCAGGGGTTGGTATAGTGTAGTGGGTAACACCTCTGCCTTGTAGACTGGGGTTCAATCCCTTGCTTGGACTGGCACCCTACACTATACCAATAAGAGTCCTTGGGCACAACTCCTGAAACTTCCTTTGCCTACCTGTGTAAAATGATCAAATTGTCAGTTGCTCTGGATAAGAGCACCAGCCAAATGTAAACTTTACGGAGGTTCTACACATGCCCTATTTGCAAAAAATTGTTCTTTAAAGAAGCATCCATTGAAAGGATCTTTTGGGAATAAAAAGTGGTGTTAGTGGAAAATGCTCATAGACAGTGTAAACCAATGCAAAACTAAACCACATTTGTGTAGAAACACACAAGGGTGCAACGTGGTGTTCCACAGGGATCCGTTTTGGGGCCCTTACCATTCTCCCTATTTACAGCCCCTAGGACACTTAATTCATAAACACGATGTTGACTATCACTCTAATGCCAGTGCTACACAACTATGTGTCAGCTCAGCCAAATTAAATGACACGTACATTTAATATCAGTAGACTCTCAGTACACTCTATGAAACTGTCACTGGGACACTACCCCTGTTCCTGGGGTGGTTCCTTCAAGGGTACATCTCAGTACCTTTAGTCAGGGAACATAACTGTACCATAATTCACTGAAATGATATGTTCTAAGCTGCACTCCACACACCCCGTATTGCCTTCAGGCTTTTTTATTGTTCTGTTTTAAAACATTCAGTTATGAAAACATACAAATACAAACTTTTCCAATGGGAAAAACGTATTTAAGGTGCACAGCTGGACCTTAAAACCACTGCTGTACCTTTGAGGTACATTTACATTGTTTGTACCTTGATGAATGGAAAATGTACCAGCACAGAATCTTTATTTCCAACAGTGTAAGATTGCATTAAATCACTTGAGAAACATCCAGAACAAGACAACATGTGGAGAAATTACTTAATGCTTTCATAACTTCCATATTAAACTGCTTTAACACGTTACCAAACAGTTGATTTCCCATCTTTCAAATCGGCTCCAACAAGATCGCAATGCTTCAGAAGGTTTTTGAGGAAAAGGCCCCTGCATTTTACTCTGGAGCTGTTATTTCATTTAAACCGTGGTATTTTATCACTCCAATACACTTTCTTATCTTTCTGTTTAAATCACTTTGAGATTGTTTGACTAAAAAGAAAAGTGGTGTGTAAACAAAGATTTAATATTAAATTATACTATTGATTTCCCAGTATTGTATGTGTTTTGTTTACTAGGAAATGCTCAGTTTTTGTTCTGAACAACGTTGTTCAAGAGATATATTTGGTTTCATTATTTCTCTAATCAATAATAATACTAATATGTGCATGTTTATGCTCAGTTAGAAAAAGAAACAATTGTCCAGATGCAAGTCCAATATAAATACTGGTAAATGGTATCATCAATGTGATTAGTTCATCACTAATTATTGGATTAATTAAATGGATTTTAGTGTTATCAGTTTACTTTTAAATGTATTTTCTAATTGTACATTCTGCATAAATGAGTAAACAGTGAGTCCGAACGCTCTTATAGCTGGTATAGTGTCGTGGGTAACACCTCCGTCTTCTATGCTGTAAACTGGGATCCCTTGCCTAGATAAGCACCCTACACTATGCCAATAAGAGTCCGTGGGCAAGACTCCTAACACTGCCTTCACCTACCTGTGTGAAAATCGTAAGTCGCTCTGGATAAGAGCGTCAGCCGAATGCCATAAATGTAAATGTCCTATTAACCTAAACCAAACTTTGACTTTACCTTGATCTTCATGGTGCTGGGTGCCAGGGCTGTGATCTCTTTCTGCATCCTGTCACCGATACCAGGGTACATGGTGGTCCCGCCAGAGAGGACGTTATTGGCGTACAGGTCCTTACGAATGTCAATGTCACACTTCATAATGCCATTATAGGTGGTCTCATGAATGCCAGCCGACTCCATACCTGCAGTTCAACAGCAGGATTAGCCAATAGTACTGTAACAGTCTGTTATTAGTAGGAGGCCTAATAATCATATCTTACCAGTTAACTTCATTTAACCAATGGGCTTTAAGAGCCCATATGACGGAAAAATTAGTACGTTTCATGTAGTCTGTAAACACTGTTACACAGTTAAAAATGTCCCGTTCACTCTCCAGTCCATACAGTCCAGACACGGAAACTAAGCTGCAAATGTAACCCGTTCTGTGTTCTTTGTTTTTGTGATGTAACACAAACCAGTGCATTTACATCTGTTCATCTAATCAGCTTTACAGCTGTTTAGGTCTGACCGTTCGTGCTGAAATTACGAGGAGTAAAGTTTCAGTGAGGCACGATAGAGAGCAGCCAATGTTTTGTTGATGGAAAGTAAAGCAAGTTAGCACCCTGTAAAAAAAATGGCATCTTGCCAAGTGAAATGATCTTAAACCTGGTCGATATATCTAATATTTCTAATACATTTTGAGATGGTTGTGCACTGATTATAAGATTATCTACCTTACTTCTAAGCACTTCTCACCTTTACCTTGGCAGATAAGTTACCGTGTTTCAAGCACATTCCTTAAAACAAGCGATATGATCTGCCTTTCTGGGGCAGCCGTGGGCTGGAGGTTAGGGAACCGGCCCTCGGGCCGGAAAGTCGCTGGTTCGAGCACCAGAGCTGACGGTACCCAACTTTGAGCAAGACACCTAACTCACAACTGCTCCCCGGGCGCTGCTGAGAGGGCCATCCACAGTTCTGTGTAAGTGTGCTCACTGCCCCCTAGAGTGTGTGTGTACACTAGTGTGTATGTGGTCTTTCACATCATGGATGGTTTAAATGCAGAGGTGAAATTTTTTTGTTGTGGGACTAATAAAGGTCTCATAATGTGAATGCAGTACGCAAATTTTACTCAATAAAATCACTTAAAACTATTAAAAATGATAAATTTATTTTACTATTAAAAGATAATAAACAGTAATTGTACATTAAATGTTTAGAAGTGTGTGTTCACTGTAGAGGGCACAACAGGGAAATTCACCTGATCCATGCAGTGAAACACCACATACACACTAGTGAACACAAACACTAGGGGGCAGTGAGCAGCCCTATCCACAGCGCCTGGGGAGCAGTTGGGGGTTAGGTGTCTTGCTCAAGGGCACTTCAGTGCAAGGCTGGTTCAAAAACCTCCAGCCCATGACTGCTCCTAGATCGACCAGCCCTTTAATTGTGAACTTAACATATTAGAAGAAATAAAACATAACAAAATGAATGTGCCATATTTACAATATCTTAGATTCGGCAAATAAGTAAGTGTGCATTAAATTGTGCAGGTGTGAGTTCACTGTAGAGGACGTGTTTACTTTCACCCAAACTTGCACACGACTGTATCACTCTTAAAGGTACAGTAACCAAAACAGCCTGTGTTTGAGTGTTAATTTGACATTCTTAGCCAAAAGGGTTATTTATAGAACCAAAAAAGGGTTCTTTGGCTTTTAACATTAATTGAACCTTCTTTGGTACTATATAGAACACAAAAGGTTCTATATAGAACCCTCTACAGTGCATGCTCTATCAGTTTACTGTTACAGTTTAACCGTTTAATCATGCAATTGGTCATTTGAGTGTTCATGGCTCTGTATAGAACCATTTTCTTTACTGAAGAACCCTTGAAGAACCATCTTTTTTGTTTCAGCCGAACATGCATACTGTATCACTCTTAAAGGTACAGTAACAGGTTAATTCCACACTTTTAGGAAAAGTGGTTCTATACAGTACCAAAAAGGGTTCTCTGGCTTGTAACAATAGTGGAACCCTTTTTGATGCTATTATTCTGAAAAGAGTTCTGTGTAAAACCATCTACAGCACATTCGTTATCAGTTTGATGAACACACTCATGATGCAAAGAACCTTTTAATCAATTTAATAAGGGTTCTCTGAGTGTTCATGGCTCTATATAGACCTATTTCCTTTACTGAAGAACCCTTGATAAAGGATCATTTTAAGAGTGTAGGGGATTCCTTGTCCTTGTTAGTATAGTGAACATTATCTCTGCCTGTCACGCAGAACACCAGGGTTCGATTCCCTGACAGGTACGCCGCTGGCTTTTTGGGGGCAGTCATGGGCTGGAGGCTGAGGAACCAGCTTTATGACTGGAAGGTCGCTGATTCGATCCCCTGAGCCCACAGTACATGACATCAAGGACCCTTGAGCAAGACACCTAACCCCCATCTGCTCCCCGGGTGCTGCGGATGGGGCTGCCCACTGCTCCGGGCACGTGTGCTCACTGCCCCCTAGTGTGTTTGTCTTCACTAGTGTGTCTGTGGTGTTTCACTTCACGGATGGGTTAAATGCAGAGGTCAAATTTCCCCGTTGTGGGACTAATAAGGGTCACTTAGTCTTAAGTGAGATTGAAAAATGGTCATGTAAAAAAGAACTAGGCCTGTTTTCAGTGCATACAACCACACAAACAATGTAAATGGACCCCAAGAAAAACTTTTACCCTCGTGGCTCAGCACTTATGTGCATCAAAGCTTGTTACACAAAACTACAACAGAAGTCAAAAGACGTCATTAAAGGAAGAGCTGCTGGAAGTGTCTGCACTTTAAGTTCACTCGGATGAACTGGCAGTGATTGATGTTGGGAGTCAAGACCAAGAATCATCTGCCCCGCAAATAGAGCCGGTGCCTCCGGCTATACCGCACCGCTCTGAATTAGCCACGGCCAAAAGGTGATCTGTCACCCTGTCACCTCCGCTAACGCCCGAGACCTGCACACAGACATTTAGCGCACATCTACACGGAGCAGCGCTGTATAACTCTCCACCCTGCGAGACGGGCCTGTCTGAAACCGAGCACCTACTACAGACTGATTTTAATCATGCTACTCGCACATCTACAGCCAGGAGAATGATTGAGAATTATTAATGGCATGAATTTTTCATCAGCCGAGCTCAGGCTTTGTGCACGGGCTCAAAGGAATGAATATATTTTAGGCTCCGCTTAGCAATCCCTGGCTGATTCAAATAGCCTCATGGAATCTTATTTAAATGAAAATGATGAAAAGATGACCATCTGTAATGTGTAAAATTAAAAAATACTCATCATTCAAGCGCTTAGAGAAGAATATTCAACATTTTTCTTAAAGATGCATGTATGTTTTTTTCATATTTAGCTTTTTTCGTATGTGTGTATATATATATATATATATATATATATATATATATATATATATATATATATATATATATATATATATATATATCCATATATACAACTTCAGTCATGGTGCTAATGCGCTTGTTACTGCAATGATGCAATATTCTTCACTAGTTATGCTGTTATTTCCATCTCATAGTGAGACCCAGATACAAACAGGACGCTTTGACTGTTATAAGTAACTCTGTTTTACTATTTTACTGTTTTGCGCTTCTTTAATGTTGTGAATGCATTTCTGACGCATTTCTGTGCTACATCATTACATTTACTTCTCGCTCTTATCTATAAAGCTAACAGGTAAATAATGATGTGATGCTAAAACTTCTGCTGAATACATTAAAATACTTATTCATAATTCATTTAATAGGCTCCAGCTTCCCCCCGCGACCCTGACGGAGAAGCGGCTTAGAAAATGGATGGATGGATGGATAATTCATTTAACTCAAAGATGTGATGTTAGCAGTTATAAAAGGGCATTTTAAACCTAGAAGTGGATGCAGTTTTGAGCTCCCTGCATGTCTGTGGAATGGATAGGCATGCATTGCAGTATTATAATATTATATAATATTATAATGCAATAGTATTGAATATTGTTCAATAACTATATTATATTATATTATATTATATTATATTATATTATATTATATTATATTATATTATATTATATTACAGTGCAATAATATTGCATCATTGCAGTAACAGTATGTCATTAGCACCAGCAACTTCAGTTGTATGCATTTTATATATTGCTGTTGTCAGAAGAAAACCTTGTATCTCCGAAATGGTAACTTTACAGGAGAAGGAAAAAACATAATTTACTTTTAATGTAAGTCAATGGAACCAGACGTCTTTCCAAGTCATTTGGTCCATTCATCATTAAATTTATATACAATATAAAGCGTAACAGGTATTTTCAAAATATGTCAGAAACTGAAAAACGTTAAAAATGGAGATACAAGGTTTTCTTCGGACAACAGCGAAGAAATATATACATACATAAAAAAGCTAAATCTGAAAGAACATTCATACATCTGTAAGGACACTTCTGCAGTTTCCTTAGGAGTCAAAATGAGCCACAAAATGCTCAAATATTGTGAAAAAGTGGAAAAAAATATTTAAACATGTTCCTTAAAACTCAATAGGAACATGCTGGGAACGCTTGCTGTAGGAAATGCTTCATAAGGCTGCACGACACCTACGTAAGCTTGTCATGACAACTGACATAGACTTACTTAAGTGTTAATAATCGCTTAGCCCTACCGGCATCATTTGTTATAAGGTTACATTTGCAAATTTTGATCAAACTTAGCTTTGGTAGATTTCATGACAGATGAAGCCTGTTGGAATGAGCATTCCTAAACATTTATGTAGGTCTATGTCAGTTTTGTGGGTGTCATGTAGCCTTATGACATGTACCCTACAGTGAAGTGTTACCGAAAATTAGATGTGCTGTTACATGCTGTGCATTTCGAATGATGAATATAAATGTACTGTATCTTCCGAAGTGAGCGTGCGATGCTGAGAGAGCTGCATGTTGAGTAAAGTGAGAGAGTGTGAACACTGACCAATGAAAGAGGGCTGGAAAAGAGTCTCTGGGCAGCGGAACCTCTCATTGCCGATGGTGATGACCTGTCCATCGGGCAGCTCATAGGACTTCTCCAATGAGGAAGAGGACGCTGCTGTGGCCATTTCGTTCTCAAAGTCCAGAGCCACGTAACACAGCTTCTCCTTAATGTCCCGCACAATCTCTCTCTCCGCTGTGGAGGGAAATCACACAGGCAGAGAGGAAAGTTTGAACTGTCCACTGGGTGCTTGTCAGGTTTCTTGACATTGGGAATAAGAGCTGTTACACCTCGTTATATTAACTGTTAACGGCTAACACGTCCTGTAACAACAACCATTCTACACGTTTGTTTATTTATTTATTTATTTGGGTTTTTTGCCCCCAACCACCCCTCCCCCACCAATGGAGGCTTATTAAAACCATTTGTATATTGTATTCATGAAGAAGGAAATGTTAACATGAACAAACAGACAGACAAAAAATGGTAAGAGAAGGAAAAAATGTAGTATTACATTAAAAAAAATAATAATAATGAGAAAATAAACAAAAGTCTGTGACATAATAGTTATCATTAGCCGTGTCTACATGCAGCCTAATAATCTGTAAATAGCTCAATCAGAATAGAACACGTCCAGGTAAACACCGAATAGAACAGTCTTGTCCGGTTGAGGCCTTTTGGAATACAATCTCTATCTTACATTTCTGGCATTTGGCTGACGCTCTTGTCCAGAGTGACTTACAATTTGATCATTTTACACAAGTAGGTGAAGGTGGTGTTGGGAGTCTTGCCCAAGGACTCTTATTGGTATAGTGTAGGGCACTTGCCTTGGTGGGGGATTGAACCCCAGTCTACAGCATAGAAGGCAGAGGTGTTAACCACTACACTAACCAACCACATCTATCTGATTGAACGAGGTGGGTAATCCTGTAAATAATCTGTTAAATAGAAGGATAATATCTGTGTAAACGCCTGTATCTGATTACATTCCCTTTCGGAAAGTTTGAGTCTGTTCTGCATCCCAGTGAGAGTTTATACCGTTCAACACGGCGGAGCAGAAACTGGTCTCCAGAGGAGGCGAAGTTCATGCTCTGATCTTTAAAAGACGGCGGTGGGACGGACGTCCAGCTTATGCGTCTCAGAGCACGACGTCTTCCTCTCGGCCTTCTTTAATAAGGACGAGTGAAGGACGTTTTCCTGAGTCTGACGTCATTTTAAAGCAGTTAAAAACACAATCACTGCTCACTGCTGCTCATCTCACTCTGACTGGGGCTCACATGTGAGCATATAAACACTCCAGTCGTACTCGGAATGTATTCAATCAGAAAAATCTTTGTATGTAAACACAGCCATTGTTGTATGGAGATGTGCATGTGTCCTTTCTGCACATTTTAATGCGGACCCCCTTGTCATCACACCTGTAGAACCGGGCTTTGGCTTGATTAGAACAGGTGCATCATTTGTACATAAATAACATCCATCACACCAACACAGTTACTGACAAAAGGAAGTAAACGGAGCAGTTGTGCTGATGTGATATATTTAATTAATGTGAGCTCTTTTGAAGTGAATTCGATGTGTCACTGTTTTCAGTGTAGAGAGGTTTCGCATGTCTTGCTGAGGGTGATGCTCAGTGCTGGTAACCGAGCAGTGTTTGAGTGTTATTGGTAGGGACAGTGAAACGGTACCCGTGGTGACGAAAGAATATCCTCTCTCAGTCAGGATCTTCATGAGGTAGTCAGTGAGGTCTCTACCAGCCAGGTCCAGCCTCATGATGGCATGGGGCAGAGCGTAACCTTCATAAACGGGCACGTTATGGGTCACACCATCACCAGCGTCCAGCACGATACCTGTCCATTCATCAGGGACAGAATCAGATTTTTGTGTTCAGAATTTTGTGTACATTTCCTGACAAATGAACCAAAAAAAGAAAGAAAAAATAAAAAATGGGCCCAAAATGACTTGGACAAAATGTCTGGTTCCATTTAATTACATTAAAAGCAAACTATGATTTTTCCTTTTCCTGTAAAGTTACCATTGTGGAGACACAAGGTTTTGCATATGCATGCTTGTATACGCATTACTATTAGCAGACAAATTTGGGACCTTCAAACATGCCTAGAATACATAATAATGAACCAATTCACAAAATAAGGAATATTTAAGACACAGAAAGCCTATAATACTGTGTAAAAGTCAGAGGCCACTCTTCGTTTATTTAATTTCCTGTCAAAACAGCCATGAAGTAGATCGCTTGCATAAGAAAATGGAAAATAAGTGAAAAATCCAGAGTCCAGAGCTCAACATCACTGAAACCGCTTGGGGTTATTCAGATCGTGACGAGCATAAAATGCCAAAACCAACTTGCAAAACTAACTGTGGAGGTGTTTCCGTAGATTTCTTTGAAAAACCCGAAGCGGAGCCTCCTGAAAAGCGTGGAAGCTGCAATAAAGGTAAAGACTGGGCACAGTAAATATTGGAAATGCTGACTTTATATTAGTTTTTGAGGATTTTGAGTAATTTTACTGCCAGTTTCTGATTTTTTTCTGAAACTGAAAACTGAACATTTTGTATTTTAACTACAAATAAAAATTCATAACAATTCAATGAAGCAGGTTCTCTGACTTATTCTCGGTACTGTAGAACACAGAGAACATATACCTCTGACTATATTGCTGCCATCAGAACTAAACCTTGCATCTCCATTTTTAACGTTTTTCAGTTTTTGACATAATTTGAAAATGCCTCCTGCCCTTCACATTGTGCAGAGATTTCATGGTGAATGAACCAATAGAAATGGTCCAAAATGGCTTGGAAAAACATCTGGTTCCATTACCTTAAAGTAAAGTAAGGTTCCATCTGGTTCCATTAACTAAAGTAAGTCCTGTAAAGTTACCGTTTTGGAGACACAAGGTTTGTTCCGACAACGTTCGGTTTAATAGAATTTAAAACAATCTTACTGTTGTAGATTAAACAGCTAAATACAGAACTGTAGGTAAATAAATGAAAAACACCCACATGCAGAGCAAATGTATTATGTTACAACATGAAAAGCAAGAGGAGGCTTAGAAAACGACAACATCATCCTCTCCAGGATTTGATTTTTTAATGAGACACCTCAGAGTCATGAATTATTCCGCCTGACACAGCACAGCATCTGAGGACTTGTTTTTTTAGGTCTGAGCACTTCATCGACTTTATAAGACGAGTTGGCAGCTGTTTAATTATTAAAAAGAAAAAAATCCACTCCAAAATCCATCATTAAACAGTGTAAACATCAGCATCCTAATCTGAAAGGTATCTGACCTGTGGTACGGCCGGACGCGTAGAGGGAGAGCACGGCCTGGATGGCCACGTACATAGCAGGAACGTTGAAGGTCTCAAACATGATCTGAAACCACATAAATCATACATTTCAGTTATTCCACTCAGCTCATCAGGAAGACTTCACCGAGTATGTGTGCTGCAGAGTCCAGATTAAATGGTAAAGGGTGAATTTAGTCAGCCAGGCAGGGGTAATCAAGTGTAATTAGCCAAAAAATCTCGCCTTAAATAGCCATCTTTTACTGTACGCTTCAAAAACCTAAGAATAACTCAGTCCATTTGCATTGTAGTCAATGTAACAGCCTTCATGACGTAGTTTTGAAAGAGCTGCACTGGCTGCTTACATCACTCAGGATAGATTTTAAGGGTCTGCTACTAGTTTTTAAGCTCAAAGTAACCTAGAACCTGCTTACACCACAGAGTGTCTGTTTATGTTCCAGCACGTAATCTAAGATCTGTGGATGGTGGCCTTCTACAGAAAACATGGAGAGACTCATTCAGTTACTCTGCTTCTAAACTGTGGAGCTCAATTCCACCCTTTATTGGACGGTCAAGCTCAGTGCTCACTTTTAGAAGCAACTAAAAATGTCTCTCTTTAAGTTATCTTCTTCTTCTTCTTCTTCTTTCGGCTGCTCCCTTTAGGGGTTGCCACAGCGGATCATCTGCCTCCGTCTTGCCCTATCCACTGCCTCCTCTACTTTCACACCAACCATCTCCATGTCCACCTTCACTACATCCATAAACCTTCTCTGAGGCCTACCTCTTCTCCTTCTACCTGGCAGCTCCATCTCCAACATTCTTTGCCCAATATATCCACTATTCCTCCTCAACACATGTCCAAACCATCTCAACCTGGTCTCTCTGGCTTTATCTCCAAACTGTTCCACCTTCACTGTCCCTCTGATCTGCTCATTTCTAATCTTGTCCATCCTGGTCACTCCCAACGAAAATCTCAGCATCTTCATCTCCGCCACCTCCAGCTCAGCCTCCTGTCTTTTAGACAGAGCCACAGTCTCCAAACCAAACATCATAGCAGGACGCACTGCTGTCTTGTAAACCTCTCTTTAAGTTATGATTTAATTAAAACTGAGTGTCTCGTGGTTTTTATCTTCTACCTTGATCTTTTTTCATGTTTCTTTTGATTCTAAATAAATACTAATGATTTCGTGTGTGGGGCGGCATGGTGGTGTGATGGGCAGCGCTGTCGCCTCACAGCAAGGAGGCCCTGCGTTCGAGTCCCCGGCTGGGCGACCAGGATCCTGTCTGTCTGCTCTGTGATGGACGGGCGACCTGTCCAGGGCGTTTCCTGCCTTTTGCCCAATAAGCTGGGTTAGGCTTCAGGGATAGGCTTTGTGATTTTTAAGGGTTTGAAATCCCAGGCTTGTTACATCATGAGGCTTATTTTTCTTTAGTTTATGATGGAAAATAGTACAAAATGACTGAGTTATTCTCAAGTTGCAAGAGTGAGGAACGGGAGCCGAGACCTGTCAGTGGTTCCTGGACATTTCACTGAGCAAAACCCGACAGCTGGACGAGATACAAACACAATTAAAGCAAGAAAAGCGGATCTGATTCAGGGAATGTGGGCTGCTGACGAACGTCATGAAAAGGGGTTTTAGTGTGGGCACCTGCGTCATCTTCTCCCTGTTGGCTTTGGGGTTGAGTGGAGCCTCAGTCAGGAGGACGGGATGTTCCTCTGGAGCCACACGCAGCTCATTGTAGAAGGTGTGGTGCCAAATCTGAAGACCAGACATTAAAGTTCCTTCATCATTGTTCAGTAAGGCTTTATGTCGATGATGCGCTGCTGATTAATAGCACTCTTGTCTTTAATGGGCATTAAATTAAGTATCTATTCATTTTTGATTACTCTTTTCTCAACACTGATCTCAACCTAAGACCAAAATATAAGCCTAATCCTAAACCTAAACTCAACCTCAATCCAAAACCTGAAACTAATCCTAAACTTAACACTGATCCCAAATCCAACCCTGGTCCCAGTGAGAATCCCAGACTACACACTTAAAAAAAAGTTGGTTCTTCAAGGGTTCTTTAGTGAGGATTGTGGTTCTATCTAGAACTGTGCACTCTCAAAGAACCCTTAGGATGATTTAAAGGGTTATTTGCATCGTGAAGGGTTTTTTAGATTAGGTTAGAAAGGGTTCTATATAGCACCAAAAAGGGTTCTTCTACTGTTACGATGTCAAGCTTGTAACAACTGCAGAAGCCTTTTTGGTACTATATAGAACCCTTTTAAAAAAGGTGCTATCTAGAACCATATACAACACATTCTCCATCAATCTGAAGAACCCTGTCATGATGCACGGAACCCTATAGTAATGCAGGGTTCTTGAGTATTCATGCTTCTATAAGGAACCACCATCTTTTCTAAGGAACCCTTGAAGAACCAGCATTTTTAAACATAAACTCAGTCCAACACCTGAACCTAATCCTAAACTTAACACTAATCCTAAACCCAACCCTGGTCCCAATGATAATTCCCTACACACTTAAAATTGTTTTATTTAGAACCATACACTCTCAAAGAACCCTTAGCTTGATTAAAGGGTTCTTTACATCGTGAAAGGGTTTCTCAGATTGATGCTGTATGGAACTTTTTGAAAAGGGTTCTATATAGTACCAAAAAGGGTTCTTCTACTATTACGATGTCAAGCTTGTAACAATAGCAGGACCCAGGACCCTTTTTAGTATCATATAGAACCCTTAGAAAAAGGTGCTATCTAGAACCATATATAACACATTCTCCATCAAGCTAAAGAGCCATTTCACGATGCAAGGAATCCTTTAATCATGCAGGGTTCTTTGAATGTTCATGATTCTATATAGAACCACCTTCTTATTATGATGATTCAGGACACTCAGATGTAAACAGGCCTGCAGTGTTGTACCTTCTCCATATCGTCCCAGTTGGTGATGATGCCGTGCTCCACGGGGTACTTGAGGGTGAGGATGCCTCTCTTGCTCTGAGCCTCGTCTCCTACATAGCTGTCTTTCTGACCCATACCCACCATCACCCCCTACGGGACACAGCCAGAAACTGCAGGTTGGTCATGTTGGTCAGAAAGAACACTTCAGCATCAAGTCTTTAAGCACTAAAATGCACAGCTTGATTTATTGCTTAGCAGAATTTGCATATCTGCACCAACTACAGTTGTTTCTGATCTATACTGCAGTAAATACTCGCTGTAAATTTTATTTATATAGTGTGTGTGTGTGTGTGTGTGTGTGTGTGTGTGTGTGTGTGTGTGTGTGTGTTCAGTATGTGCTTGTTTTACCACAGCCTTTGGGTTTCATTATTTAGACTATTTGGACTTTTAGTGTTAATTTACAGAAACATCAATTCTACCAAGACAATTTCCAAGTACATACAAAGGTATGGTGTAAAATTTGTTTCATCTTAGTGCACAGACAGAACAGAACAGAACAGAACAAAAGTGAACAGAAGTGAACAGAACAGAACAGAACAGAAGAGAACTGAACAAAAGTTAACAGAAGAGAACAGAACAGAACAGAACAGGACAGAACAGAACAGGACAGAACAGAAGTGAACGGAAGTGAAAAGAAGTGAAAAGAACAGAACAGAAGAGAACAGAAGTGAAAAGAACAGAACAGAAGAGAACAGAACAGAACAGAACAGAACAGAACAGAACAGAACAGAACAAAAGTGAACAGAAGTGAACAGAACAGAACAGAAGAGAACTGAACAAAAGTTAACAGAAGAGAACAGAAGAGAACAGAACAGAAGTGAACAGAACAGAACAGGACAGAACAGAAGTGAACAGAAGTGAAAAGAAGTGAAAAGAACAGAACAGAAGAGAACAGAAGTGCAAAGAACAGAACAGAAGAGAACAGAACAGAAGAGAACAGAACAGAAGAGAACAGAACAAAAGTTAACAGAAGTGAACAGAAGAGAACAAAAGTGAACAGAAGAGAACAGAAGAGAACAAAAGTGAACAGAAGAGAACAGAAGTGAACAGAAGAGAACAGAAGAGAACAGAAGAGAACAAAAGTGAACAGAAGTGAACAGAAGAGAACAGAAGTGAACAGAAGTGGACAGAAGAGAACAAAAGTGAACAGAAGAGAACAGAAGTGAACAGAAGTGAACAGAACAGAACAGAAGAGAACAGAAGTGAACAGAACAGAACAAAAGTTAACAGAAGTGAACAGAAGAGAACAGAAGTGAACAGAAGAGAACAGAAGAGAACAAAAGTGAACAGAAGTGAACAGAAGTGAACAGAACAGAACAGAAGAGAACAGAACAGAACAAAAGTTAACAGAAGTGAACAGAAGAGAACAGAAGAGAACAGAAGTGAACAGAAGAGAACAGAAGTGAACAGAAGTGAACAGAAGAGAACAGAAGTGAACAGAAGAGAACAGAAGAGAACAAAAGTGAACAGAAGAGAACAGAAGTGAACAGAAGAGAACAAAAGTGAACAGAAGAGAACAGAAGTGAACAGAAGTGAACAGAACAGAACAGAAGAGAACAGAAGTGAACAGAAGAGAACAGAACAGAACAGAACAGTTCCAGCAGTTGGCTGTGCGTGAGAGGGGGTTAATGAGCCCACCTGGTGGCGAGGGCGACCCACGATGGAGGGGAACACAGCTCGGGGGGCGTCATCTCCAGCAAAGCCCGCCTTCACTAGGCCTGAACCATTATCGCACACCAGTGCGGTGGTCTCTTCATCATCACACATCTTTACTCACTTAACTGCTAACACACACACACACACACACACACACACACACACACACACACACAGAAACATACATACACTTAAATATAATACAGTCTAATTCAAGCACAACATTAAGTATTATCAACATTAATGGCACATTTATGAATATACATCATAGCAATGCACCTGCTTAATTATGTTTGGCATAAAACTTAAAGAAATGGTTAAAAAACATCCAAATATATCAAATTTACACAATTTTCCATACCAGATGTAGTCGATCAATTAAGATATGCTTAGTGTCCAAATTTTGCTTCTTTAGTTTAGCACTAGAGCTTCGAGACTCACATTGCTAACACTAGAATTCAATAGTCACCCAAATCATTTATGTAAATACATCCCCAACACTTTTCTCAACGTCTTCATTAAGGTCATGCAGACTTCTTGACGTAGTTTCGTTTATTCGTGTTGTTCGGTTTTATAGCTCACAGGAACTCACACTGGGTGCAGCTCAAGCGGTTGAGGGAAGTTTGGGGTTGCATTTAGGGAGAAAGATTTGGGTGACTATTGATCTCTAGTGTTAGCAACATTAGCTTCGTAGCGCCAGTGCTAAACTGAAGACACAAAATGTGGACATGTGGCTGGTTGAGTGTCTTTAGGCTTAATGGAAATGCAAAATCTTATATGAACCACTAGCTGCATTTTATACATTGCATTTAACAAGAAAAAGAATTAGCAACAAATTACCGTTAATTAAAGGAACACTATTTTTCATGTGAACCTCTATCTGTTGTATCTGTATTGCATGATTAAGTATCACAGACAATCATTTCTGTGCATTTTCCAGTCCAAAACCAATTGACTCAACATGCACATAATTGAAGTCAATGGGAGGTTTAGGCAAAGCAAGCATGTAAACTAATATAGTTTTAATATTCATTGTACATTCAGCTCATGCATGAGCAAGATTGTTAATAACTGTGTGGCTGCTGTAACTCTGCTAACAGGTCAGCACAGCAGGACGGATCGTTAGCTTAATGAGAATATCCGATAGACTCACCCAGGAGAGCGAGACAAAAAGGCCTGGAACACTGGCTCCCAGGAGAGGGAGGGAGAGAGAGAGAGAGAGAGAGAGAGAGATTGGAACAGTGTGAGAGTAAACTCTCGTTCACCTGCTCCCCCTATTTAAATACCTCCCAGAGGAGCGGAGCCATCACGCAGCCACAGGACCGCACGCCTTTTTAGGAGACATTTAGCACCCAGTCACACTCACATGCTCATGCAAAGGTAGGCCGTCCTGGAACCTGTCCCACTACAGCGGCTGTCCACAGGCAAATGGGTTTAATATTAGCTCAGTCCAGCATTTCATTTCATAGAAACGCCAACGCTGTGAGCCAAACTAAACTTTAGGACGAAATTAAGACCGAAGGAATGCAACATCAAAGATGAAGGAATCACTAACGAGAGTAAAAGAATGGAACAGAAAGATAAAACATTTACTAATTTAATCAAAAACTGGATAAGCATTACTTTTATATCTATTCAATTATGCATTACAGTTCAAAGGTTTGGAAGGACTGACACTGATCAGGACTGACCACCTCCTCGTTTCTAAGCTCACTGTCCATCTTATCAGCTCCACTTACTGTATAGCTGCACTCTGTAGTTCTACAGTTACAGACTGTAGTCCATCTGTTTCTCTGATACTCTGTTACCCTGTTCTTCAGTGGTCAGGACCCCTATGGACCCTCACAGACACAGCAGTGCAGATGAGCTGTCGTCTCTGACTTTACATCTACAAGGTGGACTGGCAAGTTAGGAGTAGTGAGTGGACACAGTGTTTAAAAACTCCAACAGCACTCCCGTGTCTGATCCACTCATACCAACACAACACACCACCACCACCAGTGCTGAGAATGATCCACCACCCAAATAGTACCTGCTCTGTGAGGGTCCATGGGGGTCCTGACCACTGAAGAACAGGGTAACAGAGTATCAGAGAAACAGATGGACTACAGTCTGAACTGTAGAACTACAGAGTGCAGCTATACAGTAAGTGGAGCTGATAAAGTGTAGAAACAAGGAGGTGGTCATGTTATGTCTGGTGTGTATTGCTGAGCAGAAGTCAGAGATACCCCTTCGTTTATTAACTTCATTTTTCAGGGGATATTTCTGAGGAGACTGGATGGAGGGTGATCTGAATGCATAAGGATGGAGACTGTCAAATGAAAATAAGTGAGAAAAGCAGGAGTTTCCAAATTCCAGAGACGCCAGACCTCAACATCACCGAAAGTGTTTGGGAATATTTGGATCATGAGAAGCAGAAAATGCAAAACCAGCTTCTAGGACTGAACTTTGGAGGTGTGTCTGCAGATTCTTTGAGAATCTGAAAGTGAGTCTCTTGAAAAGAATGGAAGCTGTAATGAAGGTAAAGAACGGACACAATAAATACTGAAATACTCTTCTGTGTAGTTTTCTGTAAAAATGTGATTTCTACCTTTTTCCCATTGCTGAAAAACGAATACCTCGTATTAAATGACTGCTTTGACTGTGAATGAAATAAACTGTGTAATTATCACACATATAATTGCATTTATTCACAATTTTAAGAGTGTTTCAAATGCTATAAATCAGAAAATATTAGGAAATACTATAAAATAACAGTCCGTAATGATTTATTTACGGTCATTTCTCTGAATGGGTGTTCGGTCGTCACTTTCTGAATGCAAAGGATTCTGGAAACTGATGTTATTGTTCATTCTCGGTGCTAAATGGTCTTAATTATACCGGCATATTTACATCTAACGGAAAAAGATTTGGGTGACTATTGACCTCTAGTGTTAGCAACGTTGGCCTTGTAGCACCAGGGCTAAACTAAAGAAGCAGAATTTGGACATGTGGCTGGTTGAGTGTCTTTAGGGTAACCGATGTTCCTACAAATGACTCCTCAGTGTACAAAATGATTATATTACATCATTATATACACATATTCACTTTGATATCACTTTAATAAAAACAGTGATTCTTAACTTTTGAAAGGAATGTACTTTCCATTCAATCACATTCATATCACATCAATAACATTCAGGTTTTGTTCAGTTCCATTGAACTTCACTGGAGAAATCACCTAGACTGCTTTGTGATTGTCCACCTGCCTCACTTTTTAGATCTAATATTTTATTTTAGCTGATTTACTCGGGTAGTTGCTCAAGCTGCTAGTTTTGAATGACTGCTGTGTTTTTTCGGAAGAGTGCTTTTATTTTTACTGCAGTCATTAATTCACTTCAGTGATAACATTTAATTTTGGAAGTTTTTACAACATTACAAGAACACAGCAATGTAAATCGTGCTTTACACGGCATATTGCAAGTCACGTAAGCCGACAACAGCCATCTAAGACACATTAACATTAGACGAAACATTAGAAGATAATTTATTGCCCTCTCACTCAGGGCTACTGTGTGGGCAGAAAAAGGTAGGCCGCCCACTGCTAGAGAATGGCATGCTGGAATCAACTATAAATAATGCACTGAGCAATAGTCATAATGATGATATGACCGTTTGTCTGTCCACTGTTGGCTGCTGGCTACTGCCTACTAGGGCATTCCACCATGAGCACGACTGGTAACCTCTGCTATCATGCCTTCAAAGGAGATTTTCAACACTGGCGCAATGGGTGTGGGTAGCATGTGTCCAGGCCAGGTCTATTTTCTACACGGTGAATGAGGAGTGTCCAGGAGGATCTCACACTGGAAGCAATTCATATTTTTTAGCTGGTTGGAGAGAAAAAAAAAGTAAAAATTTCCACCATTTTCCTCCAAAATGTTTGGTGTCTGAGTTGCTTCTTTGGTTTTGCGCTGCAGCGGTGATGGCATGGTGCTAACTGCACCCGAAATCATTACACACTTGCCCCCCTCTTACCCCAAATAGCTGTTCAGGGCATGTTTGGTGTCTGAAGTTTGCTTCTTTAGTTCTGCACTGGTGCTACAATGCTAATGTAGCCAACAACCCTGCTAGAAAAAACAGCGTAGGCCAGCATGGATGGTCACCAGCAAAACCAGCAGATGTTGTGTTTTGGATGCTGGTTAGCTGGTCAACCAGCACAGCCATGCTTTGCGAGGAGCTAAACCCACTGAGACCGACTTAGATCAGCGTAGAATTCATTCTGGGCCGTGCTGTGTTTTTCAGCAGGGAAGCAATGGAAGCTTATAGCTGTTTGTTAGCATGGTGCTAACTGCATGTTCAGTAATCGTAAGTAGTCTTGATTATGTGGTTTCTGGAAATCTATGATGCACTGTTTCTATAAAAGTGGTCAAATGTAAGTCAGCATAGCTAAAAACAGTAACATCAGCCAAATCTTTATAGATAACAGGCCTATAGGGTTTATATAACTATATTCAGGCATATCGGCTGGCTGCCTAGTCGGTTATCAAGCTTCAATTACTTGTTGGCTACATCCTAGATAGCAAGCCAGAGTCACCAGCCACACTCTGGGGGAAATCAGATTTATTACAGTCATACTCCTGACCAGAACTCATTTTGTCTCTTTACTCTTCCTGAGATAATAACTGCCCTCCCATCCTGCTGAAGACTGACCATCAGGGCCTCGTGCTCACCATCACCAACCCGCTCTCCTGCTCATTTGTGCTGCAACACCCTCAGTTACATCACTGTGCCATCCAGATGTACCAGCATTGAGAGGATGGGACCGTTTCAGCTCACTCCCACTTTACATGAAGACTCGGTCAGAGATTGCCTCAGTCAGAGACCGCCTCAATTAAAGACCGCCTCAGTCAGAGACCGCCTCAATTAAAGCCCGCCTCAGTCAGAGACCGCCTCTACCAGTGCAATTTCTAAAGCTTTACCATCCAGTCTTCAAACAGAGATCCTCTTACCTTCTATTTAGCTTATTAAACTGTAAACACTGTTTGACCAGAGGAGGACGGGTCTCCCCTTATTAGTCTTGGTTCCTCCCAAGGTTTCTTCCTCCAGACTGAGGGAGTTTTTCCTCGCCACCGTCGCCTCTTGCTCGCTCACTGGGGGATTATATGTTGTAACTGTGTGTTTTCAAACTTCTGTAAAGCTGCTTTGTGACAACATCGTTAGATTAATCCCCTGCATACAAGCTCAAACTAGTTTTTAATCTCCCCAAACAAATTTTAAATGCGCACTGTCTTCTATTTTAGAGAGTAAACTTAGACAAATATTACAAACAACTGAACGAAAAATAATGACTAGGCCAGATATGAAGTGATCTGATAGAAAATGTTGTTGCTGACAGACTAATAGATTAAAATTGTTTACTAAACTATTAATTTATAAAGTATAACTAGAGGAAAGATGGAAGGAAATAAGTCAATTGGACTGTGAGTGGAAAACTGAGTGATGATAAGTGGAATTTTGTCTATTACTCTAATTAACCATCGGTGGACCCCCCCCCCCCCCCCCCCCCCCAGAAAACGCTGAGCAAAAAAATGCCATTGGACCGCCAGCTTTGCCATCACTACAGTCCTCGTCACTGGGGTGGTACCCTCAGAGGTACATCCCAGTACCTTTAATCAGGGAACATAACTGAACCATAATCCACTGAAATGATCTGTTCTAAGCTGGACTGACTCCACACACCCCGCCCCGCCTCGCCTCCAGGCTTTTACTCTACTGCTCTGTTTTAAAACATTCGGTTATGAAAAGGTACAAATATGAACTTTTTACCTGGGCAAACACATTTAAGGTGCACAATTGTACACTAGCATTGTTTGTACCTTGATGGATGAATCAAGTACCTGCATGGCACCTTTATTTCTAACAGTGTAATATGTAGCTTCAATGTAAAACTAAGGAAACCAAACTTTAGACAAAAGATGTCTCGGCTGATCAATTACATTTGTGCTAAACGGACAATCGTGTGAATTTCTCACTGAACTCGCGTTTGAAGTGATTATATAAGGGGAAGTGGGTTGTTTAAGCACCTAGACATATTCCACTTGTCCTGTACACTGTCAGAAAAAAAGGTACGACACTGTCACTGGGGCAGGACCCGTCTTGTCAGTGGGGTGGATCCCTCAGGGGTGCATCTCTGTACCTTTAGTCAGAGAACATAACTGAACCATAATCCACTGAAATGATGTGTTCTAAGCTGTACTGACTCCACACGCCCCGCCTCGCCTCCAGGACTTTATTCTACTGCTCTGTTTATAAAAAGATACAAATATCTACTTTTCCACTGGGAAAAAAACATATTTAAGGTACACAATTGCACCTTAAAACCGCTGCTGTACCTTCGAGGGAACGTTTACACTGTTTGTACCTTGAACGAATGGTGTACCTTCATTTCTAACAGTGCACTGAGATCTGTCAATCACCTTAATTACAGAATGCAGCCGTTGCACAGTGTGGATTACTTATATCAGTGTCTTCAGGTTAAATGTGACCACAGCCTTTAAATCCAAAATCCTTCTCAAGCGCTTCAGTGCTGCCCTGCCTCCGTTTGGCCCTTTCCCTGATGCAGGTCACTCAGCTACTTAACTGCCAACTTAATCCTAAAACAAATATGGAGGTGGGTGATGGGAAAACTGTAGACTTTGATGAAACCCACAAGCTGTGCGTACATATTAATTCATCCCAAATGCTGCAGTGTGTAATGCAAGCATGCAGCTTGCATTAAAGCCTTTTATAATGTTAAACATCAGCAAATCCCACAACACAATGATATTTACAGCACGCCAGCACTTTCAACAGATACACTGTTCCCCTAGATTTGACTTTGACAATCTATCAAAGTCAACAAACTGCTGATTTTGCTTAACATCCGAACTGGGTGGCTGTTCCATGCATGGAAGTTGAAAAAACAGCCCAGACCTGCATACATTTCATGTAAACTGGTCTACGCTGGTTTGTGCTGACCTGGTGCTGGTCTAGTGCTGGTGTAGATGGCCACCCAGCGTGGTCATGCTGGTTGACCAGTGTACCAACATCCAAAAAATGTTTTTAAAAATACTGTTTTGACTGGGTTTTCTAGCAGGGTGGTATTTGATGTGAGGTGACTGTACTGGTCAGTGTAACGTGGGGGATCGAGGAGGCGGACGCATATGCTGAGATAAGTGACTTTCATTCAGGGCAAATCCAAAATCAGGGCCTAGACAGTCCATGGTCAGAGAGCCATCACGAAGATAAGGTGGGACGGACATAATGAAAATCAACGGGTCAAACAAACAACAGGGTCGGAAGATCAAACAACCTAAAACATCAAACAGCACACACAAACATCCAAACAAAGAGCAGCGAAAACTAGGGGCAAACACGGGCCTTAAATAATCACAAGGATGACAAGGGACAGGTGGAAAACGGGTGGAACGAAACAGGGGCGGAGTCACAAAACAAGGGGCTGGACTAGACGGAAAAACAGCAAAAGCAAAAAGTGGAGGATCAAAACAAAGGAGCAGCTGGACGACCAGAAAGGGCACATGGAGAAGTGGGAGGAGCCGATCGTGACAGTCAGTAATGATGGGCAGCGTAATTCAAATGCATAGATGACAAACAAACTTTATTTTGAGAATTTTTAAATATAGAAGTAGAACTTTTTGTTGCAGCGACTGCCCGAAATGTTCGAACAGGAAGGTTTAATGAATGAGAGTGAATGAGGTTTGTTTTCAGCACCTCCTCACAGGACAAAATGCAAAAGACTAGAGGCAAAGCAGCAAAACACAAGATCACAGACAGGCTTCCAGACCCCAGCACAGCCCCAGGGTCTCAGTAAAGCAGTCACAGAGTCTTAGCAACGATGCCAATCAGCCCCCACCTACATAACTCACAATGGCAGGGGTAACTAGCCAAGGTTTTAACTGGTGACTTAAGCAAATGAGCAAGCATTTTTATTAGGTTTCCACTACCAGAAACCCCACTGACCACAGGGTTGGGTGGCCACCCTTTTGGAGTCACGGACATTGTTTCATAGCTGACATTCTTCCACCTAAACATAGCAGCAGCTTCTTTATTCTCAGTGGCAACAACCAGAGCTTAATGAAATCAGAGCAGTGTTTATGTGCACTACAGTATAAAGGTGACTGTAAGTCGTGCTATGTGAGGTCTACTATGTGGAGGCTTAACTGAATGCTTTGGCAATTATAAGACGTCGGTTTACTGTATCGTTTACAATATGACAGTTTGTTTAGACACGGGGCCTAAATAAAGAGGAGGAAACTGCAGTTAATTATTTATTTAATTAGTCCAGATTCTAAACTTTCAATCACTACCACATTTGTGTTTGTAAGTAGAAGAGAAGATACAGCATGGCCCAAAAGTGTGAGACCACTAGTGAGACCACCTTTCAAATTTAATGGGATTTCCAGTACAATTTTTATTATCAGCATGTAAGAAAAATTAAGAAGAGTTTTAAGAATTTCTTAGTATTTCGATTATCCATCTTTAACTTTAACCCCTTAAATGGCCAGGCCCAGTTTTTGTTACACACTTCTAATAAGCCTTAGTATATAATAAGCCTGGGATTTTAAGGCAGTGGGCATACATTTGTGTGAAAGCCTCTGATGAGTAGATCAAATCCACCAGAGTCATCTGAACATGAGCCTCAATGGAAGAGATAAAGATAAAAAAAGAGATAAACGTCAGACCTGATCATGCAATCAGACCCAGAACAGCACACCAGTCCCGTAATGTTAGTGCATTGGTGCTGTAACACCAACTTGATAATGAATCTTAGTTTCTATGGGTTAGTTAAACACACAGGACAGTATGGGACACAACCTCATTTCAGACTGGAATACAAAGAATCACTGTGTTAAATTATGCCGGCGCTGTAGGTTTTCAGGATTCAGGATTCAATATTCGTCATTCCAACTTTTAGGAATTTGTCCAATTACAATAAAAAATGTCCAACATAAAAAAACAAGACAACAGAGACAGCATAAAAAAACATAAAACTCATAAAAACTGCTACTTAACTTATAAACAAAGTAAAAAGCAAATGCATGTAAGAGATATCAACCATAAATAATATAGAGCCATAAAAATAATATTCCATTTATTGTTGGAGTGAGGAGCTATTAATGAGGACTTTTCTAAAGTTCTGGATGATTAAATCGTTACGATGTGATCAAAGTCATTAAGAGCGCTTTGGTGTAGAATTCTGGACATAGTTACAGACTGTTTTACAGTAGTTATGAGATAAGCTTACGAGCCAAAACCCTATTTTTTTAAACGCATTTATGGCAGAGAGGTACATGCAGGGCTATGTCAGGCACAATAGTCCCCAAAGAAAACATGTTTTTTAGATTTATCACTGTTTTACCATCATAAATATTCCATATATAACTGGTGGTTTTGGAGAGTAATGTGTAAAATGGTTCAAATGTAATAAAATGGCTATATTTACGGCTTAGAAATTCCTATCAATCAACCATTTCACATTAAACCACTCTGAATGACTTTGTTTACGTCTCAGTTGGAAAACTGGTGGAAGTCCCCTTTAAGGCCCCCTTTCTCTGTCTTATTGCCCTTGTCTTGGTGTGGCTCACTGCTTTCTGCTGCGCCCAAACCAAAGTGTGAAGCTTAGCCTGTGGTACCGAAGGAACATGAACGATCAGGCAGGTAATCCTACAACATGTTAATCCTATAGTGGGAGCGCTTCTGATAGAAGCTTGGTGAATCCCTACCTCTCATTGGCGGAGGGACTTTGGTATCTCTGGGGTTTCAGAGGACAGCAATCTGTTCATGGCTGGCTCACCCCAAGATGAGACTAATTCACAGGCCTTACCTGGTTGACCTGGGCAGACTAGTTAACAGGTGTTAACCTAGGTGTTAACAAAGGGTCAGTTGGGCAGAGGGTAAGTATTCAGCCTATCTGGGCCCACTAGGATAGCACGCAGGGAAGGTGGTCTGGGGCAAACAGACCTTAAATGAGTGCCCAGTCTTGTGGGCAGTCATGGGCTGGAGGTTAAGGAACCAGCCCTGTGACCAAAAGTTGGTTGCTGGTTCGATCCCTTTGGCTGACAGTCCTTGAACAAGGCACCTAACCCCCAATTGCTCCCCGGGCACCGTGGATAGGGCTGCCCACTGCTCCGGGCAAGTGTGCTCACTGCCCCCTAGTGTGTGTGTTCACTAGTGTGCATGTGGGTGTTTCACTGCACGGATGGGTTAAATGCAGAGGTCTAATTTCACAGTGTGCAAACACAGTGACCAATGGTTTTCAATTCAACTCCTGAAAGTGAGTTACGTGATCAACTGCATTCTAATTGGCATTACAGGAGGCCAAACGCTGCGCTGAAGTTTCAAAAGGAAAAGAGGCCAAATGTGCGGCTCAGTTATGAGGGAACTGGAAGGACCATCTGGGAGATCTGTTCAGGAACAACATGCCTCATCTCAGAAAATCCCTTCTCAAACAAAATAAGAATAGAAACTCATCAGGGGATGTGTTTTGGGTCACAGAGTTTTAGAAAGACAATGTGCGTAGCAGCTGATCTGCACACAGCTTTATTTGTTTACTTGGCGATTTAAACTGTATATGCATAATATTTCCTTCATGTTCAGTCATAGTCCTGCTGGGATGTAGAAAAGTGGGAATTATTAAAGAGGAATGTCAATCAAGATGGAAACAAAGTCATTTAGAGCGGTTTGATCAGAAATGGTTCATTGTAGAGTGTCACGTTTGGCCCCTCCCAGTCTCCTCATGTGCTTTTGTTTTGATTTATTCACAGTCCGGCCCCCTTGTTTTCTGACTCCGCCCCTGATTCGTTCCACCTTTTTTTGGCCTGTCCCTCGTTATGCTTTTGTATTTAAGCCCTGTTTGCCCCTTGTGTTTGTTGGTCTTTGTTTGATGTTAAATGTGCTGTTTGCTGGATGTATGTGTTGTATTCTCATGTTTGGCTCTTGTTTGAGGCTCTGTGTTGTTTATCATGTCTGCACCCCGATCTGTTCGCATTGGCTCTATGACCCTGGACTGTCTTGACCCTGATTTTGGATTTGCCCATAATAAATCTCTTGTCTCCGCACATGCATCCGCCTCAACATCGCTCCACATTACACAGAGAAACGTATTGAATCTGATTTCTTCCTAGTGGTGGTGGTAGGAACCAGGGGTCACCACGACCACAACGCAAATCTAGCCATTTTATTTATTATAAAAAATCAACATACACACGTCTTCAGTTTTCCTATGTAACGTTGGTGATTGCAAAATAGTGATAAATCTGAAAACGAATATAAAAGAAGTTTTTTGAGGACTATTTTGCATTACAACACCCTGTATTTATCTCTTCACAATAAACACATTATTAAACAAGGACTAAAAGTGCTGATGTGAAGTGATAGTGGCCCAAAAGTTCTATAAAGCATGCACTTTTCATGTGTAATAGACTGACCCATTTCAGCTGACCCAAGGTTCATTTTACCTTAGCTACAAGAGTCCATGTGCCAAACACAAGGCCCAGGGGCCAAATCAGGCTGGTGAAATTATTTTCATTTTTTATTAATATTAACCTGTTTCACAATGCACTGCACTACAATCTCCAACATGCACTGCAGCATAATGTGTGTACTGTAATGTAATGTAATGTAATGTAGCCTATTGTAATGTGTCTGATGTTGTGTACTGTAGCCTGTTTATATGTTTATTCATTTATTTATTTTATTTTTTGAATATTTCGTAGCGGCCGTTTTGTAAAATGCATTTTTCATTCTAAATGTCACTGGTGTCACCTTTCATATGTGTTACACCAATGACACAGTAACACCCGTGACTCCTATGGAGAGATAGAAAATTGACGTTTCTGTAGAGTGGGCCATTTAACAATCAAAGAAAACCACAGACGTTCTCTGGCACCCAGATTTGGAGAGGTTTTGGCCCTTTTAGTGGTTGAGTTTGTTCCCCCTGGACTAGGACGTTAGAGCTCCCCCTTGTGGACAATCTCGTTAAAAATGAGTGAGTGAGTGAGTGAGTGAGTTTCTCATCAAACCACTCTAACTTTGGTAACATCATAACCTTTTAATTGTGTAGAATTTCTTGAAAAGTTTCATTTGCATTGTGACTCTCCTTTCAAGTGGCTGAACTGAAACTGATTGTGACTAGATTGAAACTGCATGGAGTTGATGTGGCACTTGAACAACTGTCCATTGACTTCAGTTATAAGCATGTTTTAAGTCAATGGGTTTTCTGTTCTTGCAATAATCATTGTCCATTATCCTGCAGATTCATCTGATACAGATTAGATTGAAAAAACACCGAAGCCCTTAAAGGGCCTCATTTTTATTGTTAAGGCCTCTTATTCAGTAATGAATTAAGTTGTGCAGTGATGTGGACACACATGTGGACCCTTACCGTTCATCAGGTTTAGAAACACGTTTAAGCTGTTTTGTTAATGAGTCAGTGCTCCTTGTGATGTCATGGTGCAGCACATAACAGTCGCTTTAATCCAGCTGTGGTCTACGTCCAGCAGGTTTATTCAAGGTAACTGTATCACCTTTTCAGTGCCAGCACCTCATGCTGGGCAGGCTGCTTGGCTTCACGTCAGCAGTACGCAGCAGGCAGGTGTGGTACATCATGTCCGGTCCCACAAACAGGAGCATCTGGACTCCCTCACCTGACTGCCCCCTGACGTCTTTCAAAGTGATCTCCGGGCAAATCAGATGTCCTGACATCATGTCTTTTTTTTCCACTTCTCTCTGAACCAGCCGCTGGCGTCCACGTCTAGTTTGAGCAGGTCCATGATCCAGGGGTCCTTCTGAGCCCCCTCAATGAACTCGGACAGCGATATCTGACCTGGGAGGAGGGAAGATGTCACATGTGATCTGATGCCACAACAACTATAATGAAGTGGATAATGTAGTGGATAACAATGTAGTGGATAATGTAGTGCAAGAGAGGCTACATTTAAACAGCAATGATCCCAGATATGAGCATTATTTTTCAGAATTGACAGACTATGTCGATACAGAGCACAAATCAAATGTAAATATAATTAAATATGGCTTAGAAATGGTTCTTCAAGGGTTCTTTAGTAAAGAATCTCACAAAAGTGAGTACACCCCTCACATCTTTTCATGGGATGACATTATAGAAATGAAACTTGGACATAAGTTAAAGTGGTCAGTGTGCAGCTTGTATAGCAGTGCAGATTTACTGTCCTCTGAAAAGAACCCAGACATTAATGTCTAAATAGCTGGCAACACAACTGAGTCCACCTCACAGTGAACGTGTCCACATTGTGCTCAATTGTGTCGTCGTCCCTTCCTGGCGTCATGCGACTCGTTGGAGTTACAGGGTTCCAGGTGTGAATGGGGAGCAGGGCTGTTAAATTTGATGTTTTGGGTAAAATTCGCTCATACTGGCCACTGGATATTCAACATGACACCTCTTGGCAAAGAACTCTCTGAGGATGTGAGAAATAGAATTGTTGTTCTCCACAAAGACGGCCTGGGCTATAAGAATCAAATCAAGTCCAATCTAATTTACTTGTGTAGCGCTTTTTACAACTGATGTTGTCACAAAGCAGCTTCACACAATTCCAGTAAAGACAAAATTTTAGCATGAATGTTAAACCCCCAGGTGAGCAAGCCAGGGGCAACAGTGGCAAGGAGAACCTCCCTCAGAGCTGAGGAAGGAAGCTTGGGAGGAACCAAGGCTTGCAAGGGGGGACCCATCCTCCTCTGGTCAAACTACCTACAAATGATTATACTACTAATATTAATAGCAGTAATATTAGTAGTAGTAATAGCTGGGAGTCTATGAAAACATCAATGTAGGGTGGGCAGCTAGTCCAAGGCAGGTGGTGGTAGCTGGGGCGTGGGCAGCTGGTCTGAAGCAGGTAGCAGGAGGGCTTGACAGTCAGTCGTCCTTCAGTGTCCAGCCGGACAGGTGGGCGGTCTTTCACTCGGGAAAAGGTAGAGAGATGGAATTAGTTTTATTCTGTCCGTTTGTACATAAAACAGAGAATGTGAGCATTTCCAGAGTGTGGCTAACGACTCCGGCCGATCTGACCATAACAGCTTAACTAACAGGAGAGAACCAGAAGGAGACACAGACACGGCAGCACTCTGAAACAGTCTGGCATCCCTCCACTCCACCGTCCACAAACCTGAGTGACCACGTGCGAGCAGCGGGACGACAGCACCAGCGTCTCAGTTTACTATAATTCCCTGTGTCCATGGACCCCTGGATCTGCTGCCTTTATCTAAGGGGAACATTACCTACCAAAAGCTAAACTGAACAAGTGAGTTTTCAGCCTAGTCTTAAAGATTGAGACTGAGTCTGAGTCCCGAACAGTTTCTGGAAGATCATTCCAGAGTTTGGGGGCTTTATAAGAAAAGGCTCTTCCCAGCTGCAGCCTTATGAATTCTGGGAACTATTAATAAGCCAGCACTCTGTGATCTGAGTAATCATGATGGCTCGTAATGGGAAATAAGGTCTTGCAGGTAGTCAGGAGCCCATGTAGCCTTTATACGTCAATAAAAGAATTTAATAATCAATACGGAATTTAATAGGCAGCCACTGAAGTGATGATAGGACTGGACTGATATGATCAGATGTTCTAGTTTTAGTGAGGACCCTGGCTGCGGCGTTTTGGACTAGTTGAATTTTGCTTAGATTCCTGCTCGTACATCCTGACAGTAGCGTGTTACAGTAGTCTAGCCTAGAAGTAATAAACGCGTGTACTAGTGTTTCTGCATCACGCAGGGACAGGGCATTTCTGATCTTGGCAATGTTGCGAAGATGTAGATGTTCTAGTGATGCTGCCTATGTATTGATCGAATGATAAATCTGACTCAATTATGACGCCAAGATTTTTTGCTGCTGAGCCAGGTGTAACTGGAAAGTCGGCGAGATTTAAAATGAAATCTTGTAGTTTATTTCTTGCTAATTTTGGACCCAGAAGAAAAACCTCTGTTTTGTTACTGTTTAGTAGGAGGAAGTTCCGTAACATCCAGCATTTCACGTCTTTTACCCAGTCCTCTGTTTTCTTTAATCTGTATTTGTCATCAGGTTTGGCTGATATGTTGCGTGTCGTTTGCATGACAATGAAAGTTAATGCCATGTTTACTCATAACTGTGCCTAACGGTAACATGTATTGTGTAAATAATAATGGTCCTAAAATAGAGCCCTGCGGAACTCCAAATCTCACTTTTGAATAATTGGAGGATAATTTTTTTACACTGACGAACTGATAACGTTCTGATAGGTAAGATTTGAACCATGATAGGGCCGTCCCTGTGATTCCAACCATTTTTTCCTAACCTTTCTAGGAGAATATTGTGGTCTATTGAATCAAAAGCTGTGCTGAGGTCAAGTAGCACTAACAGGGATAAGTAGCCTTGATCAGAGGCAAGAAGAAGATCATTAGTTATCTTAACCAGAGCTGTCTCAATGCTGTGATGTGGCCTGAATCCGGATTGGAATATTTCATATATATGGTTCTTAAGTAGATATGAACTAAGTTGTTGGGCCACAGCTTTTTCTAAGATCTTCGATATAAATGGTAAGTTAGAAACAGGCCTATAATTTGACAATACGCTAACATCAAGATTGGGTTTCTTGATCAGAGATTTGATAACTGCTAGTATAAAAGCTTTGGGTACATGGCCCAGGCTAAGGGACGAGTTTATTATAGTTAAAAGAGGGTTTATAATAACTGGCAGTATTTCTTTGAATAATTTTGAGGGAATTGCATTTAGTGTGGAGGTTGTGCAATTTGCAAAGGAGATAATCTTCTCTAGATCTAGAAGATTGCTAACCCACTGAAACTGAGCTATAGCACAGTGGCCATGGTCATACAGCGATTTTCCGGGACAGGTTCCACTCAGACTAGGCCTCGCGAGGGTCGACCAAAGAAGTTGAGTCCACGTGTTCAATGTCATATCCAGAGGTTGGCTTCAAAACATAGTCCATGAGTGCTGCCAACATTGCTGCAGAGGTTGAAGAAGTGGGATGTCAGCCTGTCAGTACTCAGACCATACGCTGGACAATGCATCAACTCAGTCTGCATGGCCGTCATCCCAGAAGGAAGAATCTTCTGAACAAAAAAGCCCAGAAACAGTTTGCTGAAGACAAGCAGTCCAAGAACATGGATTGCTGGAACCATGTCCTGTAGACCAAGATAAACATGCTTGCTTCAGATGGTGTCCAGCATGTGTGGTGGTGCCTCTTGCCTACAGTCAAGCATGGTGGTGGTAACATCATGGTCTGGAGCTGCATGAATGCTGCTGGCACTGGAGAGCTGTGGCTCATTGAAGGAAAACTCAACATGTACTGTGACGTTCTGAAGCAGAGCATGATCCCCTCCCTTTGGAAACTGCACCGCATGGCAGTTTTCCAGCATGATAATGACCCCAAACACACCTCCAAGATGACAACTGCCTTGCTGAAGGTAAAGGTGATGGACTGGCCAAGTATGTCTCCAGACCTAAACCCAACCGAGCACCTGTGGGGCATCCCCAAGCAGAAGGAGGAGGAGCACAAGGTGTCTAACATCCACCAGCTCCGTGATGTCATCATGGAGGAGTGGAAGAGGGTTCCAGCAGCAACCTGTGCAGCTCTGGTGAATTCCATGCCCAAGAGGGTTCAGGCAGTGCTAGATAATAATGGTGGTCATGACAATCTGGACAAGTTCACTGTGAGGTGGACTCACTTGTGTTGCCAGCTATTTAGACATTAGTGTCTGTGTGTTGTTCTTTTCAGAGGACAGTAAATCTGCACTGCTATACAAGCTGCACACTGACCACTTTAAGTTATATCCAAGTTTCAGTTCTATAGTGTCGTCCCATCAAAAGATAAAATAAAGTGAAAAAGATAAAAAGAAAAGAATATATTTGTAGAAATGAGGGGGGTCTGCTCACTTTTGTGAGATATTGTGTATAGAACCATGAACACTCAAAGAACCCTGTGCATGATCAAACAGTCCTTCGCATCATGAAATGATTGATGGAGAATGTGCTGAAGGTGGTTCTTTTTGAATAGTACCAAAAAGTGTTCTTGTATTGTTACGATATTAAGCTTATAATAAAACAGAACCCTTTTTTGGTGCTAAATAGAACCTTTTTCAAAAAGGTTCTATATAGAACTATCTAGAACACATTTTCCATCAATCTGAAGAACTCTTTTGTGATGCAAAGAACCCTTTAATTAACCTTTATGGTTCATGGTTTCTGTACTAAAGAACCCTTGAAGAACCATCCAACCAAAAGTGTAGCATGTAATGCTAATACTAGCCAGTCAGTGAAACTCCAGTAATAATAATAATAATAATAATAATAATATATTAATTACTGAATAAGAGGCCTTAACAATAAAAATTTAAGGGCTTCAGTGTTTTTTCAGTCTATAGTTAATAGTTAAATGATATGGTGTTTGTAGAAATTCAGAAAAAAGCCGCGTCAGTCTCGACTGCATATGTGGACATATTTCTATATTGAGCTCTATTTACACAAAGTTAGGTTAGTTCATCATTTATGTTGAACAGACTCTCCCAAAGTTTTACGCTGCTGCGCTGACGTTGAACCACGTGCTGCACTGGGTCGGTATGACCAACAGGTCAAAACCAGCTCTAAACAAAGTGACCGCTGGGCCCTGATTGGTGCTCTGGCTTTGCGCTTCTTTCGTTTTGACATGTTACGTTTTTATACACACAGAAACCAAAAGGAACGACAGATTTCTCAAAATGTAGGAGGAAAAAGTCGGATATTAGACTCTGAAATGTAGTGGAGTGAAAGGAAAAAGAGGCCCAGAACGGAAAAACTTCAGAAAAAACTACTTAAGTACAGAAACTAATTACATTAACTCAGTTACTGTCCACCACTGGATTTAATTAGATGGAGTAAGATCCTCTTCTGGTTCAGTGTCTCTGTAAGAGGCGCCTTATGGCAGCATCTGAAGCTAATGCAGCGTGGTCTGATCTGCCCTGCTCTGCTCTGCTCTGTGTGCTATTTTGATCATTATATAATGAACAATGTGCTCATAATGAGGATTATCCAGCTGAGGCACGCTTGCAATATATAACATCATTTACATTATCAACCCATATACATATATGATGCATGTAGTCTTTCAAGAGTCAACATACTTACACGTACCGTCTTTATTTTGATACACCAGTTCGAAGATCCTGTCACACACGTCGCTGGGTGTCATGTCTGTGTTCAATTTCTTAATTTTACAAATGATCTGTGTACAACAGTTAATATTTTACAGTTAATAACACACAAACTGAGGACACGTAACACAGTCTATAACAATGCAGTTTCAAAATGATGTCATCTCTGTGAGGGAGCTTTTAAAAGCATTCAGCTCTTCAAACGTCTGGTTCCTACCACCACCACTGTGAACTGTTCTGACCCACATTTCTCGCCAAACCACTCTGAATGACTTTGATTTCATCCTAATCATATAAATCAACAGAAATTCTGAAAAAAATCAGTGGAATTGCATGTAACACGTCACCGATGTGTCCATTTAGTCAAACAGGATGTCTCTTACTGTAATAATGTGCCTGACTTCGTCCTTGTCTAACTTCCCGTCCTCGTCTCTGTCGTAGACTTTAAAGGACCATCTGAGTCTGTCCTCCAGTTTCCCTCTGAGCACCAGATGCACAGCTGCCACAAACTCCATGAAGTCTAATACATTGTCCTGGAAATGGACACACACGTGGATTAACGGACTGATTCAACAGACTATCAATATGTACAGTCTGGTTTTTTTGCAATACTTCAAAACAAGGAAGGAAGCGTAACAGTTTATCAGTTGACTATTCTAAGGGCCACAATTAGCCTTACCTTTATCCCCTTATCCCCTTACCTGGCCAGGAGCCAAAGTTTCATTACACACTTCTGTAGCCTAAGAACCAGTTTGCACTGAAGTCCCTGTAATTACTGAATAATAAGCCTTAATATGTACTAAGCCTGGGATTTTAAGGGGTTAAAGCAGGGGACCGCAACACGCAGCTCCGGGGCAGAATTAGATATTTCTATTTAAAAATAAAATAAAAGAATCCTCCTTTGCGGATTAAAATAAAATACTGCTAAATGGTCTTAAACGCTGGAGTTAATGTAGAACTGCTGATTCACCCTTTAACCCTGAAGGGTGTTGCACAGACTGCTGGTCACATAGCAACGCAGTCAACAATCTTGCCTAGCTAGAAGGTAATGAAAAGGCCACTGCACGTTCAAAAACAAGGACTGACCCAAGCGGGAACCAACAGAACCTACAGTTCCAGTTCCAGTTCATTTTCTACCTGCTTGAGAGAGAACTGCCTATCATGATAACCAGGAGTAACAATTTAATTGTGGTTTTGGTCAGTTTATGTGTGCTTGCATGTAATTTTGATAGTCATTTTGTTTATTAACTGTCTTTGCCTAACGCCACTTACATCCTGACAAGAAGTAGTATAATATGCCTTGTGCTGCACTACCATACTCACACAAGTGTCCACAGCAAGGGTCAGCCACATGCGGCTCTTTCATTGCCCTGTTGCAGCACAATAAGATTTGTAGGCCAAAATAATCCTCCTTTGCAGTAAAATGAAGCTCTGCTGATCGTTCACATAGCAACACAGACAACGATCTCACCTAGCTAGCAGCTAAAGAAACTGCAAAGAGAAAGACTGAAGACAAATATCGATCATTTAAAAGAGAAATGGATTTACTGGCATTTAGAATCACTCCAGCTCGTTTCCTGGTGCGTTTAATCTGCAATGAGAAACTGCCAAATTCAACAAATCATGAAATTGAAGTCAGCTGTTCGTCAGCTCTTTGTTCAAATTGTCCCATTCCACCTTAAATGGTGCAGAGGTTACATTCTGGCACCTCAGGCACCATTTAAGGTGGAACGGGAAAATTCGAACGAGAAGCTGGTGAATGAGAAGAAACTTCGGCCTTGTTAAACAGCATTAAGAGAAAGTTTCCTGCTTGAGATGCGAGAAAAGCAGCTATAGATGAGCTACAGCTTAACGCAGAGCAAAGGAAGTCTGCGTTTTTGTTTATATTACATTTCTAGGACATTAACACATCCTGAGACATCTTTACAGCCAAGATGGTAAAATGGGTATAAAATGTTTTTGCTCTCAAGGTGGCTCTTCTTCTCATTTGGGTCACCGACCCCTGGGTTAAACTGTGAGTCTGTATGTGGGTCTACACTTGATTCCTCACTCTCATAACTACAGACATTAACCTCTTCAACTCCTTGAGACCACCGGTGATTCCAAACCGCACTTGGTCATGTTCTTCACACCGTTCATATTTCATAAGCTCCATTCAGAAGCTGGGCGTCGTGTGAGGCTGTAGCTCTTCTCTCCAGTCTAATAGACGGTGATGTCATTTTAAACCCTTATAATAAAAGAAGCTGAACTTTGTTTTTCTCCTGAAAGTCGACCCGTTTTTCCCCAAATCTGGGCTCTAAACTATAAACAGACGGCGTCTCTTCAGTGATCTGCTCTGGAAACATCACTTTTAGAAGATAACACAAAGAGCGGCGGAGATTTTTGGCTTTCAGCAGTAAATTGTGAGCGTATAGTGATGTGTGGAGATCATAAAACACACGTTCTGTTCATTTGAGGGGCTTTTACAAAATAAGCAAATAAATTAAAAAAAATTTACATTTATTTCATGCAGTTACTGAATAATTAGCCTTACGATTTGGTCACGGGAATTCAGACGGAAAAACCAAAATACACCCTGGAGAATAAGAGCTCAAACATTAGTTTAACGTAGCCACTGAAAAATCCATAGTACTTGATGGAAAATGAGGCTTAAACTAAACAGAACAATCCACGTGCATCTTTTTCATTTTAATGGCTTAACATGATCTATTCCTTCACGCAACTCATCAAGAGAAGTGGAACATGAGTTGATTTTTATTCTCAAAAATGTCGATACGTTAATGAAAAGTTACTAAGAATAAAATAAAATGAAATAAAATAAAGATACACACCTTGTTGCGGTCGAATGATTTGAATATGGACTCTATATAAAGTGCCTCCTCCTCAGAGGTGCTTTGCACGCCGAAGATCTTGCGGAATTCGTGGAGGTGCAGCGCTCCGCTCGGACACTCCCTCATGAAGACTGTGTAGAGAGTCTGAATCTGAGCCAGATCCACTTCCTCATCACTGTCACTCTGAATCTGGCCCATCCTCGGAAATCCAGCACAGGTAGTCCTCACTCAGTCACCAGCAACAACATTCCGGTAACATTCCAGCACAATTCCCATCATAACTCCTCGGGGCTGAACTCTGAGTGTAACCATCATCTCTCCACAGCGAACTGACCTAATCTTCTTCATTTACAACTCAGAGTGAAGTGAGACGAAACGGCCAGGCTGGTATTTTTAGAACCACCTTAAATCTCATTTAGCTCCTGATCCTGAGCCCAGCATCCTCTTTAGCTCCTTCACCACAAAGAATCAGACCAGAAACGTCTTCATTTCATGACAACATCCGAAACAGAGCTGATGATGAAGAGAAAGAGGAAGCGGATTATTATGAAAACATTATTGACAACATTATTGTTTGATTATGGATTTGTCTGATTGAGAGTAATGGTATGTTATGGCATGGTTCAGCTCAAATATGTATATTGTATATATTCATTGCTGTCTGACCAAAACCTTGTATCTCCATTTTTGATGTTTTTGGCATAATTTGAAAATATCAGTTCGGCTTTATATTGTCTGTAAATTTCAGGATGAATGGACAAAACAAACGACTTGGGAAGACGTCTGGTTCCATTGACTTACATTAAAAGTAAAGCATGTTTTTTGCTTCACCTGTAAAGTTGCCAGACAGATACTTCATTTGTTTAGTTTGGATATTGTTATAAATTCAATGTGCTTACCTGTTTCTGAAGTGCATGCTTTAATTTTACACTCAAAAGTATTTGGACTGGACCGTAATTTAGCTGCTGTCGGAACAAGCCTCGTTTTTTTTTTTTTTCTTTTTTCCGTTTTTGGCATAATTTGAAAATATCAGTTGGGCTTTATAGTATCTGTAAGTTTCATGAAGAATGGACCAAAATAAATGGCCAAAAATGACTTGGAAAAAATTCTGGTTCCATTGACTTACATTGAAAGTAATGTAAGTTTTTTCCTTCTCCTGTAAAGTTACCGTTTTGGAGATACGAGGTTTTCTTCCGACAGCAGCGAGATATATATAAATATATATATACATACAAAAATTATAAAATCAAACATTTATTGGAACAGGGCTACAGAATCATGTTCATTCAAAAAAAGTTCATATTAAGAGGAAGTAGTTATTGTATTAATATCTCGTTGCTGTCAGAACAAAATCTCGTATCTCCGAAACGGTAACTTTACAGGAGAAGGAAAAAACTTGCATTACTTTCAATGTAAGTCAATGGAACCAGAGTTTTTTACAAGTCATTTTTGGCCATTTATTTTGGTCCATTCTTCATGAAGCTTACACACACTATAAAGGCCAACATGCTTTTTCAAATTATGTCAAAAACTAATCGAAAAAAAATGGAGATACGAGGTTTTGTTCCGACAACAGCGATATGCTAAATTACGGTCCAGTCCAAATACTTTTGAGTGTAAAATTAAAGCATGCACTTCAGAAACATGTAAGCACATTGAATTCATAACAATATCCAAACTAAACAAATGAAATATCTATTAACTAACTACTGATAACAGATTCCATGCTGTAGTAGCAAGAGCGCAAATGGTCCAGTCCAAAAACATCTGAGTGAAAAATAAATGGGAGAACCGAGTTAAAAGCTAATTCTATCCTGAACAAAATGTGAATATACCTATGTAAGCAAATCATAAAATATGTCAGTTCAGTCCAAATACATTTAAATGAAAAACACATTTAATGTTGAATTGATTTAATGGCTTTAATGAAATCTTGGCTCTTTAGTTTAACGTTAAACAGTCTGAGTGTGATTATGAAGCTTGCAGTCTGGTTCCTGTAGGTGGAGTCGATGCTGGGTTACATGCTCCACCCACCCTGTCCAGTCATAAACACACTTAGCATTACTTAAACGTCTCAGCTGCTTACCTCCATCAGAACCTGCAATCTCTTCTATTTCCAGAAGGCATCATGTGACCCGACCGGCCTGTGCACATACTAAACCAGCCTCACCACTAAGGCAGGGGTCACTGATTCCGACTGACCCCTGCACTAAAGAGGAGAGCTTTTGGTCAATCTTCTTTTCACTCATCACTTGATCTGACAGTCCTGGCTCATTTACACCACATTCCGAAGCTCATTATCAGCAAACGAGCCAACATAACATCTGATTGCAGTCCCTGGTGAGACTGTGTGATGAGTGTGGTGTGTGAACTGTGAACATCAGAGACCACCTTTCATTTATTTCCTTTCTATCAAAACAGAACCTTATTCATTTTTCAGCAGCTTAGAAGCAGAAAACATTTTAGTGGAACATTAAGCAGGAACACACACACACACACACACACACATCGTCTAAGTTGCTTCTCCTTCTGGGTCGTGGGGGGTGCTGGAGCCTGTCCCAGCGGTCATTGGGCGGAAGTGCTTTCATTCCTTCAGTAAAATCTGCAGGGATTTTCTTCCACACATCCAAAGTTCAGTCTAGGAAATGCTGTCTATCAATCTATCTATCTATCTATCTATCTATCTATCTATCTATCTATCTATCTATCTATCTATCTATCTATCTATCTATCTATCTATCTGTCTGTCTGTCTGTCTGTCTGTCTGTCTGTCTGTCTTAGTTTATCTATCTATCTATCTATCTATCTATCTATCTATCTATCTATCTATCTATCTATCTGTCCGTCTGTCTGTCCGTCTATCAGTGTTTATTGTATGTATAAAGGACATTAACAACAACATAGATCACTGAAAAGAAAAGAAAATTGTTGAAAGTCTAAAGATCTAAAATGCATTCTGCAGTGAAACTCTTCACACCTCCGTTTCCTAATCTCAGTGATTCTTGTTGTGTTTTCCTGTATTTTCTGCTGTATTTATTTTTTTTCTTTTCCGTGATGAGCGGTTGTCTGAGCATGTGATGAACTCTGAGTGCCTCTTTACAGCCCTGCGGATTCCCCAAAGACCCTTCTGCTGCTCTCATTATTCCTGCTCTAATCTACCTTCTAACCCCAGACTGTAATCCTGCACCACAGCAGAAAGAAGGATGCAGGAACGTGCCAGTATTTGCTGGAAGTCCAGTAGTGTGATCTATACAGCGAGGAGTTTACAGCAGTATAACAGCGCCTCTCACCAGCTGTCCACCTTAAAAAGATATTTATTAGTAATACATCGGAATTACTGATATTTCAACACATTGCCTTAGAATATGTAGGTATACTGTATGTATACAGGTGTTGTTGGTTAGTGTAGTGGGTAACACCTCTGCCTTCTACACTGTAGACTGGGGTTCAATCCCCACCTGGTCAAACACCCTACACTACACCAATAAGAGTCCTTGGGCAAGACTCCTAACACCACCTTCGCCTACCTGTATAAAATGATCAAAACTGTAAGTCGCTCTGGATAAGAGCGCCAGCCAAATGCCATAAACTCTTGTATCTCTGTACATATACTTTCAATTCTGTAGCCGTTTTTCCTTCCAGTAAAACTTTTAAATAAAACCTTCCAATAAAATTGAAATATAAATTGTATGTTTGTGTGGAAATTCCACTGAATATTTAAAATGTGTTAAGATGTAAACAAAGTCATTCAGAGTGGTTTGTGAAATGTTCAGTTCTAGAGAAACTTACAGAGTCAGGGTTGTTCACAGTGGTGGTGATAGGAACCAGACGTCTGAGGAGTTTAACGCCTCTAAAAGCTGACAGTAACTACATGATACGGTCATAAATACGCTGTGAGTCTCGACGTAAAACAACATTTTAAAACGTATTCCTGAGATGTACATGCAGGGTGTTGTGAGGCAAACGAACACACACACACACACAAGCCTTCTAAGCTGCTTCTCCCTCTGGGTCACAGGGGGTGCTGGAGCCTATCCCAGCTGTAATTGGGCCACCAGTCCGTCACAGGGCAGGCGGACACACATTCACACCTAGGGCAATTTAGCATGTCCAAACAGCCTGACTTTGGGGGGGAAGTGGAGAACCTGGAGGAATCCCACACAGACACTGGGGGGACATGCAAACTCCACACAGAAAGGACCATGGTCGCCTGGCCGGGGAATCGAACCCAGGCCTCCCTTGCTGTAAGGCGACAGCACTACCCACCACATCACCGTGCCACCCAGGCAAAATAGCTCCAATGAAAACTTTTTTTTCTCAGATTTTCCATCATTAACCTCATATGTAAAAACTCCAAAGACTCGTGTAGGTTCACTCGTGGTTTTGGATAGTAAATAAAAGGGCATATTTGTGTGGTAATCATGCTGACCTCTGGGTCAATTAAAAGGGTTGTTGGACTTACAAACTGAAAATATGCTAACATTAAATAATTGTGTTGTCTTTGATTAACGATTACAGAAAATGGACAAAAAATAGGGAAAGTGCATTTCTGCATTCCAGTGAATGTTTTTTTTTATGTTGAGCCAGAGAGAATTACATTAGAATAAAACTGAAATAAACTGCTCTGAGATATATTTTAACTTTGTTCAATCAGCAATTAAATTTTATATTGAGGGACCAAAAACCAGTGTAGACCAGATGGCCTGCTCACCAGCAAAACCAGCATATGTCGTGTTTTAGATGCTGGTATGCTGGTCAGCAGCAATGGAAGTTAATATCACTAATGGTGGAACAAACAGTAAAAGAAAAAAGAAGAAAAAAAAACATTCCCATGTAAGTCAATGGAACCAGACTTTTTTTTTCAAATTACTTTGGATCATTTCTGTTAATCAGTTCATCATGAAATGTATACAGTGTAAGGAGCAGCAGGCATCTCCAAAACATGGAGAGCATCAGGGATATGCTGGCCACGCCCAAAACCAGCATATCGCTGCAGTTGGAAGAAAGCCTTGTATCTCCAAAATGGTAACTTTACAGGAGAAGGAAAAAACCTACTTTACTTTTAATGTAAGTCAATGGAACCAGAATTTTTTCCAAGTCATTTTAGGCCATTTCTTTGGGTCCATTCATCATAAAACTTACACCCAATGTAAAAGGCAACAAGCATTTTCAAATGATGTCAAAAGCTGAAAAATGACAAAAACAGAGACATAAAGTTTTCTTCCGACAGCAGTGATATGTTGGGCTTTCATGCTGGTATGCTGGTTACCCAAAATGACAATGCTGGGGTGACCAGCTAAAACAGAACCTGACCAGCACTATATTGTGTTTTAATGATGGTATGCCATACAGAAGCAGTTGTAGCTTGAAAATGGTAAGTTCACAGCAGAAGAAACTCTTACTCTTAATGTAAGCCAACGTAACCAGACTTTTCTTCTGAGGAAACTTGGGCCGTTTCTTTGGGTCCATTCATCATGAAACTTACACACAACCTAGAGGGCTACAAGCATTTTCAAATTAAGACAAAATCTGAAAAGCAATGGACGTTGACACTGACCAGGCCCCAAAACCAGCAGAACAAAACCTTCCTTCTCCAAAATGGTAACTTTACAACAGAAGCAAAAAACCTACTTTATTTATAATGTAAGTCAATGGAACCAGACGTCTTCCCAAGTCGTTTTGAACGGCTTCATTCGGTCCATTCATCATGAAATTTGCACTCGATGTAAAGGGCGACAGGTATTTTCAAATAACGTCAAAAACTGAAAACGACCCAAACAGAGATACGAGGTTTTGCTCTGACAGCAGCCCTGTGTTGAGTTTTGATGTTGGTATGCTGGTCAACCAGCATGACAGTGCTGGGGTGACCAGCTAAACCAGAGCCAGACTCCCATAAACCTGCACACAGACGCCGTCAAAAACCCATGCACCTCCACTTTTGTCAACATGGCCATGCTCCTTTACATTGTGCGAGTAGGTGGCGCCCTCTAGCGGCAGACGCCCACTATACACCCTTTAAACCTGCACAAAAATTCCGTAAACATCCCAGACGTCACTTCCTCTCACATTCAGCTGCAACAACACAGCAGGTCCTCAGACTGAGCAGTTGATCGACCCGTGTGTGCGCGCGCGTGTGTGTGTGCATGTCTCAGATCGCCGCTGGCCTCGCTGCTGCGCGTGTTTAGAGGCGCTCGGACCGAAGCCGTGCGGACTGACTCAGCCATGAAGGTGAGCGCGGCGCCTGTTGGGGCGCTTGGTTTTGTCCGCCTGCGCGAGGCTGCGGCTCGGGACGTCCCTGCTTCGCAGCCAGTCTGGCTTCCATGTCGTTCATGTGGTGCAATACGATTAAAACCCGCTGCGTTTTCTGAGCAGCGAGCTCAAACTGAGCGCTCTGCCTCATAAACGCGCCCCTGAGCTGCGCGCTCGGCCGAGGCAGGAGGAGGATCTCGTGTTACCGTGTTGACACAATGAGATAATCTGCAGCGGGGGGCTGATCTGAAGCCCACTCAGGCAGACAGACTGTTAGATATTCACTGCCTCGTCTGCGGCCTTTCTGCATCACTCTGTACATTTCCTCTAACTCGAGTCATGCTCTGAGAAACTGTGTCACTGACGTTCATCACTTGGGTAATAACCTAGAACCTTCTTGCCTCTGTGAGATATAGTGGTCCTGTTGTGTTGGGTACTGCAGGTTCTGTAGTAAAGGCAGTGGTTCTATTTAGAACCATGAGTTCTAGTTAAAACCATCTCATGCTTTCATGGTTCTTTGCATGGTGAAATGGTTCTTCAGATTGGTGGTGGATGTGTTGTGTATGGTTCTGTACAGCGCCAGAAAATGTTCTGCTGTTGTTTACACTCCCAAGCTTGTACCAATAGAAGAACCCTTTTCAGGCCTACATAGAACCATTTTCAAAAAGGTTCTATAGAACTGTATGCAACGCTTTCTCCATCAATCATGGTTCTTTGCATGGTGAAATGGTTCTTCAGATTGCTGGTGGATGTGTTGTGTATGGTTCTGTACAGCACCAAAAAGGGTTCTGCTGGAACCTTTCAATTGATAGATCTTTAAAGAGCCATTGTTATGAGTTATTATAGATGTGAATGTGAGGAGCGTTTAAGACCTGAAGAACCTTCACATAATAGAACTGTTGAGGAACCTTTTTTTTGTGTTGTTCTCCATGTCACATAAAGTGAAGGCCGGCTGGTGAGGTGGGGCTGGATGAGGAGCACTGTTTTCCGTTTCTCGTTCCCAGACTGACTTTTGGAATGATGTTGAGTTCTACAGCCTGCCAGCCTGTGTTTTGGTACGAGTGTAAAGCACTGACCGATGTGTATGTAACTCCTCAGGGCCCCAGCACAGAGGCGGAGGTAATAGAGGAGGGCACTCCGACGCCAGCCGACCCCAGCGGTGAAGAACTTCCACCGTACCTGCGTGAAGAACCACCTGAGGGTGCGTGAAGCTTTATCCAACCTCGTAATGGTTTTTCCTGATTTTCGTTTCCGTGGATTTAAAACCTGGAAATTTCGCTGCAGGCTAAAAGTTTGGAAGCAGCACCAACTTGGAAACACGGAGAGTTTATTTTAAACGTCAACTGCGATGTTTATTAACACTAACATATTAATCGAGCTCCTCTACTGAAAAAACTTATCCACCATTTCTCCCTTTTTTTAAATGATCACTTTCCGTTTTATTTTGTCTGATCTATAAAAAGCCAGACTGCGCCTTATTTTAGTTTTAGTGGTCATTTTATTTTAAATTCAGGACATCAAATAATACCATTCAATGCTCATATGACTTTCCCAAACGCTACATATCGCTCGTATCTCCGTTTTTGTCGTTTTCCAGCTTTTGACAGTCTGAAAATGCCTGTTGTCCTTTCCATTGTGTGTAAGTTTCATGAGGAATGGACCAAAATAACTTCTTCTTAGAAAAACTTCTGGTTCCATTGACTTACATATAAAGTCCAGAAGGTTTTTTGCTTCTCCTGTACAGTTACCATTCTGGAGATAGGAGGTTTTGTTCCGACAGCGGCGATGTGCTGCTTTTCATTGCCAGGGATTAATTAATTAATATCAGACAGAGAGAATTTGACTAAAAGTCTGCCGCAGTAGTGTCCAGCTAGATGCTTGTTAATGAGCTGAGCTCCTGCTGATTCTCCTGCAGAGTTTCACAGCAGCTCTAATCAGATCCGTTTGATTCCTCCATTCAGAAGCTCCTGGAGGTTCATCAGCTCAGTCAGATGCGTCTCATTAAGAGTGTGTGAAGAATTAACCCTCGCAGAGCCTCTGATGGAAGCAGTAGTTTGAGGCACTGCATTTTACCAAACCCTTTAGAGTCGAGGGGCCAAAGTGCAAGAAATAAGATTTAGGTTCTGCGCAAAAGTCTAAGACACTGAAGCACATTAGCTGAGGTCATTTATCCTGGCAGTAAGTGTGTCATTGCTTGTCGTCTTCTTCTTCTTCTTCTTCTTCTTCTTCTTCTTTCGGCTGCTCCCTTTAGGGGTCGCCACAGCAGATCTTCTGCCTCCATCTTGCCCTATCCATTGCCTCCTCTACTTTTACACCAACCATCTCCATGTCCACCTTCACTACATCCATAAACCTTCTCTGAGGTCTACCTTTTCACCTTCTACCCGGCAGCTCCATCTCCAACATTCTTTGCCCAATATATCCACTATTCCTCCTCAACACACGTCCAAACCATCTCAACCTGGCCTCTCTGGCTTTATCTCCAAACTGCTCCACCTTCACTGTCCCTCTGATCTGCTCATTTCTAATCTTGTCCAGCCTCGTCACTCCCAACGAAAATCTCAGCATCTTCATCTCCGCCACCTCCAGCTCAGCCTCCTGTCTTTTAGACAGAGCCACAGTCTCCAAACCAAACATCATAGCAGGACGCACTGCTGTCTTGTAAACCTTCCCTTTCACTCTTGCTGCTATCCTTCTGTCACACATCAGCCCTGACATCCGTCTCCACCCACTCCATCCTGCCTGCACCCTCTTCTTCACCTCTTTTCTACACTGTCCATTGCTCTGGATGGTTGACCCAAGATATTTGAAGTCATCCACCTTTACGACCTCTACTCCTTGCATCTTCACCTTTCCACCTGCCTCCCTCTCATTCACACACATGTATTCTGTCTTGTCTCTACTGACCTTCATTCCTCTCCTCTCCAGTGCAAACCTCCACCTCTCCAGATTCTCTTCCACCTGCTCTCTACTCTCACCACAGATTACAATGTCATCTGCAAACATCATGGTCCATGGAGCCTTCATGGTTTTATATAGTACTCATGGTTCTAAATAGAGCCACACTTCAGTATAGGGGGACGTTATTATGCCCTTGTAATGCTCTTATTAAGGTTTATGAACCACATAAGCTGATCAGTTGCAGGTGCTGGTGCTCGTTGCAGAGTTAAGTGAATTAGTGCTACATTTTTGGTGCCCACTCTTATGTCCTTCTTGCTGAGCTTTATAAACCCCAAAACTGGTACCACAAAAATGAAATGGTTCTTTATAGAATGCATGGTTCTACGTAGAACCACTACGTTCACGAAAGAACCCCTGAAGTTATTCTATTGTTCTGTTTCCATTCATCATGAAATTTTGACACAACATAAAAGGCAGCTGGCTTTTTCAAATGATGTCAGGAAATGAAAGACAACAAAATGGACATGCGAGGTTGAGGATGTGTCATTATTATAGATGCAAGTAAACATAAATACAGTAAAAAGTAGCAAGAATCTCCTTATTTTGGAAAAGCAGCTGATATCTTGTGAACTAGTTTAAAGAGCAACGTTTGGTCCTAGATTTCTCCTTGATGCCCTGAGCCATCACTCCTGATTAACTTGATTCCTTAAGGCCACGTTCACATTAGCAGGTTGAAGTGGCACCAATCCGGTTTTTTGTTTTCAGGGCTGTGCGGATACAAATCTGATCTTTTCACATCCGACTCCGATCCGTTCTCTCTGACCCGACAGTTCACACCGGTTTAAGTAAGCGACTCAAATCTGTCATTAATGTGATGAACCGGCCTGAAATGACCCTCATGAGCTCCTCCTACTCAGTAACGTCACGTGACTGAATCACTGAATCATCGGCACAAACTAACGAGCAGAACGAGCTTCGCTGAGAAGATCATTAACTCTGATCAGCTCTCAGCTTCGTTATTAGAGCCAGACGGAGGAGAAAAAGGTGAGACGAGCTGCTTTTCCACCGTTTACGGGCTTTAACTTCTGTTCGTCGCTGTTGCCATGGTAACGCTGAATGATGGGGCACACGCAGTGGAAAAAAACGCATGAATTCCGATCTGAGCGTCACATTAAGGTCACATGGCCACGAATCGGATACGCATCCCACCTAGGACCACATATGAAATTGACTCAGGTCGGATTTGAAAAGATCAGATTTGCGTCCACACAGCCGTGAAAACACCAGAGTCACATCAGGGCAAAAGAATCAGATTTGTGCCACTTCAGCCTGATGATGTGAATGTAGCCTTTCATATGTGGTCCTAGATCGGATATGTATCTGATTCATGGCCATGCGACCTAATGTGACGTCAGATCGGAATTCATGTACTTCTTTTCCACTGCACATGACTATCGTTCAGCGTTACCATGGCAACAGCACCATACAGAAGTTAAAAGCAGCTCATCTCACCTTTTTCTCCTTCGTCTGGCTCTGATAATGAAGCTGAGAGCTCATCAGAGTTAATGATCTTCTCAGCGAAGCTCGTTCTGCTCGTTAGTTTGTGCTGAAGATGCAGTGATTCAGTCACGTGACGTTACTGAGTAGGAGGAGCTCATGAGGGTCATTTCAGGAGCCGGTAATAGCCTAAATGGCCAGGGCTCACCAGCAGGCCCAAAGTTTTATTACACACTTCTCTAACCTACGAAACAAAACAGCCGGTTTGCATTGAAGTCCCTGTAGTTACTGAATAGTAAAGCTTAGTAAGTCACCAGCCTGGGATTTTTTTAAGGGGTTAGTAAAGTTATTTGTGCTTTTGAAACTTTAAATGATCACAGTTTGCTTTCACGCCTTTGTCCCATGGTGTAAAACCAAAAGTTTTTGGTTCTGTCTGAGTTATGATTAATATGAGTGGCATATTTACAACCGCAGCTACACGCAGTGACGCACTATTACATAATGCTGTTTGATGTGAAGGAACCACACAGTCCTACTGAGTGTCGGCTGAGCTGTTTGCATCTGTGTGTGAAATGAATCTATAATTATAGCAGAGAGATGGGCTGTAGGGTATGTGGTCACTGCTGCTTTATATTTGGTCAGTTTTTAGCAAACCTATTCATTATACACAGAACTGCAAATGCAGACACACATTTTGCATTTGAAGTACAAATTTGTTGGTGCATCTGTTGCCGTCCTCTGCAAATCCAGCCCTCGGTGTTCGATTAGCACCGTTTGTTGATGTTTTCACTGGTTAATCAGCCTCAACTACTCTATGTACACTATACTACCACATGGCTGAGTACAGTGTGGTGGTCTGCAGGTGTAATACAGCACAGTGGTCTGCAGGGGGCTTCATTAGCTCAGCTCGGAGCTCAGTGAGTTCAGGCGCCGGCGCTCGATGGAAACCATTTATTCATGTGGAGATTGTGTGAAAAATGACGTAAACATTTATGTAAATTCAATGCAGCACTTTTAGGCAGAAATACTGCAAATGGGCTCTAAACCCAGCTGACGGTCACTGTCAGGACCAGTAATTAGGGGTGCAGGACATATCTGTGGTGATTCCCATATTTACTTCCACAAAAAAGGCTTTCATTTGATTTGGTTCTTAGAGAAACGTATTTGTAGACCAGATGTGAGTGTGAAGAACATTTTTAAAGACTTTAAAGGAACCGTCACAATGTAAATTAAGAACCGTTAATTGCTGTAGAACCTTTGCTTGCACTTGCACTGACGCTGTGCTACTGCACTAAACACTTTAAACACCACTGATGCAGATTCGTTTGAAAGCTTATCGTTGCAGTATACACCCTCAAAACGTGGTTCTTCAAGGGTAAGCAAAATGGTGCCATGAAGACACTTTGTATGATTAAATAATAATAATAATAATAATAATAATAACAATAATAATAATGTTATTTATATAGCGCCTTTCACAAACCCCAGTTCACTTCACACAGCATGGGGGGGAAACAAACAAACAAACAAACAAACAAACTACGAAGTGGAAGAGCAAGAAAAATGTGTATTAAAGGAAGAGAATTCCAGAGTTTGGGGACCGTGGCACTGAAGGACCTCCCTCCGGAAGTGGAAAGTCTGGTGCTGGGACAGCAAGTAAGTTATCGCAAGAAGACCTGAGAGAGCGAGAGGGAGTGTAAGAGGTCAGCAGTTCTCTGAGGAGAGGGGGACCGGTAGCCGGTGTAGCTGAGAGAGAACGGGGGTGATGTGAGCTGAACGCTGAGTACGGGTGAGAACTCCAGCCGCAGAGCTCTGAATGTCCTGTAGCTTTTGGATAGATTGTACAGGGAGACCAGCAAAGAGGGAGTCCATGAAGGTGCGAACCAAAGTTTTGGCGTCTTTATCGGTCAGGAACGGTCAGAGACGAGCAATGTGACGAGGAACCTGACATGCAGATCAAAATTAAGCGATGGGTCGAGCAAAACGCCAAGATTTCTAACAACAGGTGCAGGCTTAACGAGCAGGCCGTCAATACTAACTGAAAAATCGGTTCTCTGCATCAATTCAAGTCCGACTTTGTCATTCCAGCTATATACAGTTACACAGTGAAATGAAACAGCATTCCTCCGGAAACCAACACAGGAACACGAGTGTGAGCACTAGAATAAACACAGCGCAGCCGATCCAGTGCAATAAAGAAACCCGAAAGACTTACAGTAAACACGAAACGCGACACGGGAGAGGACCTGGAGCTGTGCGGAGGAGGATGGAACATGCTATGATAGATTGGCAGCTTAACCCATAGCCTAGTGTGTATGAGCATAGCAGTCAGTGAGGCAGCGGCCAGAACAGCAATGGTATGCAGTATTTGGTTGATGCAGTAATTCTACATTGACATTGTTAAAGTGAATTAAAATGAAGTGTTTAAGTAAAAATGCAGCAACTTTATTTTTACAGTGTTCCATTATTTGGACTGTCAGCCTCTCCAGGGTATATTTCAGTTCGTCCGTCTGAATTCCCGTGACCAAATCGTAAGGCTAATTATTCAGTACATGCATGAAATAAATGCAAATTTTTATTTTATTTATTTATTTATTTTTTTGTAAAAGCCCCTCAGATGAACAGAACATGTCTTTTATGATCACACATCACTACACGCTCACAATTTACTGCTGAAAGCCAAAAATCTCCGACGCTCTTTGTGTTATCTTCTAAAAGTGATGTTTCCAGAGCAGATCACTGAAGAGACGCCGTCTGTTTATAGTTTAGAGCCCAGATTTGGGGAAAAACGGGTCGACTTTCAGTAGAAAAACAAAGTTCAGCTTCTTTTATTATAAGGGTTTAAAATGACATCACCGTCTATTAGACTGGAGAGAAGAGCTACAGCCTCACACGACGCCCAGCTTCTGAATGGAGCTTATGGAATATGAATGTTATGGAGAACATGACCAAGTGCGGTTTGGAACCACCGGTGGTCTCGAGGAGTTTAAGAGGCTACAAGCATCTCAAGATTGGTGGAGAATGTGTTTTATGTGGTTCCATTCAGAACCTTTTAAAAAAAAAAGGCTCTTCTGTCATTACAGGCTTGACATTGTAACAATACAAGAGCCCTTTTTGATGCCAAATAGAACCCTTCTCTAAAGGTTCTATATAGAACCATGTAAAACATGTTCTCTGTTAATCTTAAGAACCGTTTAATCATGCAAAGGGTTCTTTGAGTGTTAATGGGTCGACATAGAACCAGTTCCTTTACTAAGAACCCTTGAAGAACCATCAAGTGTGCAGCCTAAAGAACAGCATTAAGTTAAGTGATACTTTTTTGATCCCACAAACGGGGAAATTCCACCTCCGCATTTAACCCATCCGTGAAGTGAAACACCACATACACACCAGTGAACACACACACTAGGGGGCAGTGAGCACACTTGCCCGGAGCGGTGGGCAGCCCTATCCTAAGATGTTGACCTCGTCCGTGCTCCGCCCACAAAAGTATTCCTCCATAGCAACGGTTGCTAGGTTGGACAAGCTTTACCCAACGTGGACAAAAATCCCATTCAACCTAATGAGAAGCGCTAACTCATTTTATATCACATAACCTGCATTAGTTGCGTTCTGCGTTTGAAATGATGTTTATTCTGGGTGTGTATGTGTGTGAAAGGTCAGATGGTCAGATGTAGCGCTCTTTGTTGTGTAATCCAGCTGACGTTAGCACGGTGCTACTTCGGTCATTGTTGTTTCCAACCTGACCAAACTGAAAGAAAAGCTGTAAAATTTACACGATTTGAATGAAACATGTTAAATTAAGTAATTAGACAATGTAATTATGTTAATGTAGCATTTTTCAGTCATGTTAATCTAATCTACACATTTTGAATCAAGAAAATTTAAGAGCTTTTTTTTTTTTTGCAGTGTAATTTCAATACAGTCCAGCTCGGTAGCACAGAGGTTTAAACAGCAAACCCAACGTTTTGATGCCCGTCCAACCTTCAGAAGCTCGTCTGGCCACAAAAGAACACATCTGTAGGTGGAACATGAAAAGGCCAGCTGTTGTTATTCCTACCAATAATCATTCCCACTAAAAGGCTTTTATTATGTTGCAGTTTTTGTCTTTATTTTGTTGTTGTTGTTGTTGTTGTTGTTGTTGTTGTTGTTGTTTTGAGAATGGGAAGCGGTGCGTGATGGTCAGTCTGTTATTTCTTCAACGTGAATGCAGCCTAGTCAGGTCCTGGTAAAAACAAAGGGGGAAACAAACTGGAAATTAAATGGATCTTTGGCTGGTAAAAGTGGCCCAAATCTGATTTTTCTCTCCTAATCTAATTTTTTTTGTTTGGCTGTTCACACTGTTTGAATTGTGATCTGTGTGCAACATCAGTCTGAACAGATCAGCTCCTAAACTGAGCCACATGCGCAAAAGAATAGAGCTTCATCCAGAGGTAAACAACCACAACCACAACTGCCAACGAACGCCAGTCGCTCCCAGAGGGTTCAACGTGGCACTTCTTTGGTTCATGTCCTCGGATGTCGAGATGGATTGACATTAAAGCCACATGAATTCCGATCTGGCTGTTCAGACTGAGTCGCATTGCCGCAGATCGGATACGTGTCGGGTTTCAGTATCACATATGAATGCGTCTCAAATAGGAATCGAAAAAGCCTGATTCTGTGTTTCTTGTTGTTCACGCTGACCGTCAGAGATCTGTGTCACATATGAAGAAAAAGATCAGATTTGGGCCACTTTTACCTGCTGTGTGGAAAAAGCCTTCGACAGACCTCCATCCATTTTCTAAGCTGCTTCTCTGTCCGCGGGGGGTGCTGGAGCCTATCCCAGCAGTCTTCGGGCGGAAGGCAGGATACACCCTGGACAGGTCGCCAGTCCATCGCAGGGCAGACAGACAGACACAGACAGTCACTCACACCCAGGGGCAATTTAGCATGTCCAATTGGCCTAACATGCAAACTCCACACAGAGAGGACCCCGGTCACCGGTTGACATCGTAACATTTATGTACAATAGGTACAACATATTCTCTATCAATCTTAAGAACCTGGTACTGATGCGAAAAACCCTTTTATCATGCAGTGGGTTCTTTGAGCATTCATGGGTCTATAGAGAACCATGTTCTTTACCGAAGAACCCTTGAAGAACCAAGTGTGCAGCCTAAAGAACAGCATTAAGTGTAGAGTGTAGAGAGTCTTGTGAGAACACGTTGTAAAATGAATGAAAATGTTTAAATATTCCAGCCCAGTTTTAAAGTCGGGAAGAAACGGGTTTTTAATGTTTTACGCTGAAATGATGGGATGACCCGACGCTCCAAAAATAAGCACCATATTTCTACAATAATCCAGAAGGAGGAGATGAAGCGCTCTCTTATTTATTATGGTGGAATATCCAGTTGTGCTGTCTGACTCTGGCCTAGTCTGAACCCAGCATGTGATGTTCTTTGCAACAGAAGTTTCCGCCATGCTTTCATGCAAAACGTGGGGGAATTGGTCCGCCTGGTCTTTATCGGAGTGTGCGCTGTCTCTCCGTGCAGCACGAGCGCTGTACAATTGCAAAAGCGCTTCAACGATGATCAGTCGATGCCGACATAGTGTGCTGATCGTGAGCCTGTGTAAATATCGTGAGGGTTGCATGAATCTGTGATCGCAGATTCCCAGAGGAGCTGAGTAATACAAACACGCCGACATGGAGAAGTTTCCAGCATGTCCTTGTCTCTCTCTCTCTGAAGGCAGTGCAGATTAGAATGGCTGGTTCCTTGAAGGATTTCCAAAGCTTGGTGAGGAAAAAAGACCTAATGAAGACGAGGTGTGGGGTCAGTTTCGGACACAAGGTGGCAGTGGTGGCCTGGGGAGGAGGCCGAGGGACGCTGAGCTCTTTCCTGAATAGAGAAGTCGCAGGCCAAGCTGGTGTTTGGTGGGCTTGATTGAGTTAGCCCGAGCAGTGTTCTTTAACCGTGTCTGATTTCAAACAGGCGTAGGCGATCCGATTTACGGCCTTTGATAACAACAGAATGACACGTTTGTCTTTGAGAAGGCCTCAGGGATCAGGAACATCGTCAGCTTGCAAGAAAATCGCTTTAACCTGTTTAAGATCGCCTTTATGAGGCGCAGCCTTGACTCCTTTGTGCCCGAACTTTCTGGTCCTGTCGAGATAATAAGATGAAATGGAATATTGGAATAGAGCGCCTGTTCTTTCCCGTTTGATCTCCCTCTCCTTCGGGCTCCACTAAGCAAGCCGGTTATTTTTATTTAGCTCTTTCTCTGAAAGAGCAGAGCGTTTCTTGAGAGGTCTGATGCTTCCTGTACAGCAGTCTCTCCTTTGTTTAGAGATGGAGGCAGAGACGGGTGGACTAGTCCCGTTTTAACTCATTACTGATAATGAAAATGATGCTCGTGGGCTTTTTGCACTCCCCTGCTAATGCTGTGTTAATTGTTATGCTTTCAACTCGTGTGTGCAGATGTTTGCAGACAGTGTGGCTGTATGAATCATATGGAGTTCAGCAGACTCTGGCTGTGCAGTGCAGTGCAGGTGATTGTGTAATACTCTCGTCTGGCCCCTCTGGCTCTTTAGCTGCCGTGTTTATTGCGGATCCCAAATTAGCGCTGGGCTCCGTGCGGTGCTTTTGTTTTGGTCACTGGCTGGGACAGTGCAGTGGAGATGGCACTGATGCAATCACTCGGTCCAATTCCACAGTTCACGCGTTTTTCTAAAATATAAAGTAAATAATGTAGCGTACTTATTACATAACAGCAATTTAGTGGAAATTTCAATTTGGGTTAGGGCCACAGTTGCTATCAGACGGCTGTTATGTAATGATGGCGTGCTTCAAATGATGCTGCAACACTTCAGATATATGCGATTTAGATTGGAGGCTTACCACAAAGCACGCCAGACTGGCCTTCTTCAAAACAGTGACCACATAGTAATAGCAATAAATGTGAACAGTAAGAGTTGGATCCATCTGATTGTTTTTCATTACCCTAAAGACGCTCTGGTCCTAAGGATATTTGAATAAATAAAGCATGCATGATGCTCTCAGAATGATCTGTGTATGTATATATGGTGGAGCCAGCCAGCCAGGCAGGCCTACGTCCCAGGAACAGTATGTGTAGATAAATGTTATGTAATGCAAACGAAATGCAATAGAAATGTGACTATGCACATTTTAATTATTTAAAAAAAGCCGAGTTTCAGTCTTTCTGCTGCAAAAAGAAGTGCTTTAACTTCATGTAGGCATTTCTCATAACTGTCGAACAGTTTCTGACATTTCATTGGAGAAATCTTAGTCTTTCAACTGTGCAGTGCTGAAGTGGTTTCAGATTTCAAATCGAGCTGGGCCATTCCACAACAGGTGGATTTACCTGTATGTTTAGGATCATTATCCTGTTGGAAGATCCACTTCCTCAGCTTAAACCTTTTGACAGATGGCCTCACGTTCTGGACGTGTTGGCAGTGGATTTAGATCTTCTCCACTTGTAGATGATCTTCTGGACAGTGCGATGATCGATTTCCAATATTATGGAAATGTTTTTAAACCTCTTCCCAGGATCTATCTGTCTGTCTATCTGTCTGTCTATCTGTCTGTCTATCTGTCTGTCTGTCTGTCTGTCTATCTGTCTGTCTATCTGTCTATCTATCTATCTATCTATCTATCTATCTATCTATCTGTCTGTCTGTCTGTCTGTCTGTCTGTCTGTCTATCTATCTATCTATCTATCTATCTATCTATCTAACTGTCTATCTATCTGTCTATCTATCTATCTATCTATCTGTCTATCTAACTGTCTATCTATCTATCTGTCTATCTATCTGTCTATCTAACTGTCTATCTGTCTATCTATCTATCTATCTATCTATCTAACTGTCTATCTATCTATCTGTCTATCTATCTGTCTATCTATCTGTCTATCTATCTGTCTATCTATCTGTCTATCTAACTGTCTATCTATCTATCTGTCTATCTATCTGTCTATCTAACTGTCTATCTGTCTGTCTATCTGTCTATCTATCTATCTGTCTATCTAACTGTCTATCTATCTATCTGTCTATCTATCTGTCTATCTAACTGTCTATCTGTCTATCTATCTATCTATCTATCTGTCTATCTATCTATCTATCTATCTATCTAACTGTCTATCTATCTATCTGTCTATCTATCTGTCTATCTAACTGTCTATCTATCTATCTATCTGTCTATCTATCTGTCTATCTAACTGTCTATCTGTCTGTCTATCTGTCTATCTGTCTATCTATCTATCTATCTGTCTATCTAACTGTCTATCTATCTATCTGTCTATCTATCTGTCTATCTAACTGTCTATCTGTCTATCTGTCTATCTATCTATCTAACTGTCTATCTATCTATCTGTCTGTCTATCTATCTGTCTATCTATCTATCTATCTATCTATCTATCTAACTGTCTATCTATCTATCTGTCTATCTATCTGTCTATCTAACTGTCTATCTATCTATCTATCTATCTATCTATCTATCAATCTATCTATCTATCTAACTGTCTATCTATCTATCTGTCTATCTGTCTATCTATCTATCTATCATTTTCCACAAAGTGCAGGATGACAACAATGTTAATGTTACACATCACTTGTTCAGGTATATCACCTTCATTATGTTGAATGAAGTGGAAACCTTTCCTGGGGTGTCCTTACTTCTGCACTGGACTATTTGCTTAAAAACCGTTATCAGCACTGGGTGGACGTGTAGATTTGATCTAGAGAAGCAGAATGTTTGGGCGATGCTCGATTGCTGTGCTAAACCATCTGCGTTTTATTCATTTTACTGCATCAGTAATGCTACAGAAATATAAATCAATATCCTCTACGGGCAACAATGCTAAATAGGACGTTTTTCTTAAGTTCTATTTAGTATTTGATTTTAACGTGTTGGAAAAAAATTGAATATTTCTAATTGGTTTTAATTAAACTGGAGTAATTATGCTTTCTTAAGTGTTCTTTAAATATCTAAACATCCAAAATATGCTTATAAAAGCCTGCGGTTTGTCACAGTAACACAATTTATCTTGATATTGCTAAAATATTTTCACTTTGCTCATCTTTTGTCCACACAGTGTGGCTCTTATCCTTTACTGTAGCTCTGTATGAGCGCAGTGGGGAAGTAGGCTGGTGCTGTTTTGCCCTCTGATGGTGTTGAATGGTGCCTGAGCAAGTGTGTTTGTGTTTTCGTTGTACAGAATCAATCCCCTCGCCGCAGGTGGGCATCTGGGGTCAGCAGCATGCTCAGTGTGGTGAAAGATAGCCACAGAGTCTAGGCCACATGCTAATGGAGCTGTGGAGAATTATAGAGAAGATAAAAAGCGCTCTTCACTGCAGCATGAGTGGCGGTTTGAGTTGTGAGAAAGTATTTGTGGGGTTTTTTTGTGCATTTTAAGGAAAGTGTGTGTGTTTGTGTGTGTGTGTGTGTGTGTGTGTGCGTGTGTGTATACAAAGATAAGAAACAGGAGTTTCTAAAAACTGGAGTTAACTGATTAAAAGCTACAGAGCAACTGGGCCTCCTAACAACCACCTGGAAGAGCTGCTAGACCCCAACACTGCCCCCATCAGATAAACAGCGCTTAAAGCTTTCATCTCTGAGAGAGAGGAGAACATCAAGCTGCTTCAGATCTGAAAACATCCACAGGGGTTTCTGTCCATCCTTCCACTGTGAGAAGACCACTCAGCGCTGTGGGTCTGAAAGGACGTGTAGCTGGTCAAGAAGAACCTCACGGACACACGGATGAGGCACGGACACACAGAGACGGCCACATCAAACAAAGAAGCTGGACAATGGACTGACCGCCCCAGAGTCGAGACCCCTACACCACTGAATGTATTTGGGAATAATTGGATCATGAGAAGCAGGGAATGCGACCAACTTCTAAGACTGAACTTTGGAGATGTGTCTGCAGATTCTTTGAGGAACTGAAAGTGAGTCTCCTGACAAAGAATGGAAGCTGTAATGAAGATACAGAGTGACACAGTAAATACTGATGAAGACAATAATAATTCCTTATGCTGAATAATGAATACCTTGTACTTAAAGGCAAGGAAAGGTTAATATAAGTAGACCCCACATTCTGACATTGTACAAAACTGTGTGTGTGTGTGTGTGTGGGGGGTACAGGCCACTTGAAGCAGTTCTGCTGGTACAAAGTTTGCACCTGTTCTTTTCTCAGAGCCTGAAAGTGTTCCAATCCAACCGTTTTGCATTTTCCGTTCAACTTTCTTCAGAGGGAAACCGAGTAGGCGTCAGTGTGCAGGTGCAGCATTTATAGCCAACAAGACTCTCCGTTTATGTGGGCCTCCGATAACGTTCTTCTGAAGACTTCTGGGCTTTATTCGCATCGCTGATTATTCAGCAGTAAGAGCAGATAATTCAGTGCATCTGCAAGATCTGTAAGAGCAGCGCTGCCTACATCCTGTCCTTTCACGTTCTGTGACTTGGGCCATGCATTTGCATTTCTTCGTTCTTCTTTCTCATGTAGTATGCCTGTGTTCCTTTTCTGAAGCTCTGTTTGTGGATCCATCCACCAGATGTATCTGCCGAACGTCTACAGATTGATTGAAATGCGTAGTAGGTGTGATTAACTGGCACAGTTAATGCCGTGCTGAGTGCTGGCTCAGAGAAATGTACCGTCCTACTTTTCTGTAGGAGTTCCAGCTCGGATTCATCCTCAGAAACCTACAGCCCTGCTGCTCCGCCGCTCTTACACCAAACTCAGTCCGACATTAGATCATATAATTACTCACCATCACGTAACTAGCTATGTGGAAACCAAGGTCCTCAGTAGTTTCAGAAGGACTTTTCTTTACTCCATGAGCTTAAACGTAGAAACAGCCCTGTTTATGATAGCACAGTGGTCCACCCAGGGGTGCATTGATATTTGATATTTACCCTCTTTGATATTTACCCTCTCACGGTGGCGTGGTGGGTAGCGCTGTCGCCTCACAGCGAGGAGGGCCTGGGTTCAATTCCCCGGCCGGGTGACCGGGGTCCTCTCTGTGTGGAGTTTGCATGTTCTCCCCGTGTCTGCGTGGGTTTCCTCCGGGTTCTCCGGTTTCCTCCCACAGTCCAACGACATGCAGTCAGGCCAGTTGGACATGTTACCTCGCCCCTGGGTGTGACTGTCTCTGTCTGTCTGTCTGCCCTGCAATGGACTGGCGACCTGTACAGGGTGTATCCTGCCTTCCGCCCGAAGACTGCTGGGATAGGCTCCAGCACCCCCCCTGACGGAGAAGCGGCTTAGAAAATGGATGGATGGACCCTCCTTGGTTGGAACATGTTCTCTGTGTGGGTTTCTTCTGGGTTCTCCGGTTTCCTCCCGCAGTCCATAGACATGCAGTCAGGCCAACTGGACACGGTAAATTGCCCCTTGGTGAATGTATACATCTGTCTGTCTGCCCTGTGATGGACTGGCGACCTGTCCAGGGTGTATCCTGCCTTCCCCCCAATGACCTCTGACATAGGCTCCAGCACCTGTAGCTCCTGTTAGCTCCACTGCAAAACTAATGCGCTTTCGTTTGTTGTATTGTTTGTGTGAATGCTTTGGTGTTTACCTGCCAGCTGAGATTCCATCAAGATAGCAGCCGAGAGCTATTTTTCCACTGTGGCTCGGAGGCTTCTTGGCCTTGGCTGCGTCACAGCTATGGTGCAGCCTGGACCGGCTGCTTGAGAGGCGCTGCATCGCGGCTATGAGGCTCTTTGGACTGGGGACCTGATTGGGGTGACATCGCTCCCTGGGCTGGCTGCTTGGTTGACGCTGCCGCTGTGGACTGGTAGCGTTCGGCTGGGTGAGCTACGAGGCCTCTTGGTCCGGCTGCCTAAGCGGTGATACATCGCAGCTATGCGGCTGCCGGGTCCGGCCACTTAGGTGATGCTGCGCCTCAGCCATGAGGCTGCTTGGACTGGTTGTATTCGGCTGCAGGAAAATGCCGCTCCTTTATGGTTAAGGACGTTTTCGGCCTTCAAGGCTTTCTGGGCCGGCCTCCTGTGTGACGTGCCAAAGTTGTGTGAAACTTTCCCCATGGCTTAAGACTCTTTATAGGCTAGCTAAGTGACTCTGTACTGTGGTCACTGTAATTCCACTGTGGTCGCTAGCTGTTGGAAATGTAGAGGTGTGTGTGTGTGTGTGTGTGTGTGTGTGTGTGTTTTATTTATTGTTGATTATGTATTTTGTCATTTTCTGATTTTTTTTGTAAAGCGTCCTTGGGGTTGAGAAAGGCGCTATACAAACTGAACTTCTTTTTATTATTATTATTATTATTACTAACATATCTTGGCTAATCAGCTGTATTTGAAGGAAGGGGAACATTTAGAAGAATTCATTTCTTTTCACTTTTACCTTAATTAGTGTCATTAGCGCTGTAGAGACCGTTCTCAGGGTTGGTTGAGAGAGTGCAGGGATAAAACAGCAGTGATGAACTCTCCTTTTCCTCTGAAAGTAGCTGCTGGAGGGTACTTTGTAAGTCAGTAGATTCAGCCAGGAGTTATTAATAGGACAAAATGAATCTTTATTGACTTTTTCTGCCTCTGTCCTGTTTGCTGGGGGCCGCGTGAGCTGTTCCATCATTCTGACAGATCCAGTGCACACGCGGGTGTGTGTGTGCGTGAGAGTGATGTTGTGTGAAAGTATGATGGATGGGCTGTCAGCCGGACGAAGTTGCCGATGCAGTGTCCACCTGTGTTTCAGCTTCGGCTGTTTTTATCGGGCACCAGACGGGATGGCCCATCGGCATATGCACTGATCAAAGCGCCGCAGCTGTTGATGGATTGCTGGGAGGGGGAGGGGTCTGCAGCAGCCGGCGGAGCACACGTCTTGTTACTGTCAACGTTTTTGTCGACTATCATGAACCACCAGCTAGAGAGGAATGGCAACCCGGCATATAATTTTCGTATTATCTTTAATTGCATTGGAAATGGCCAAAACCCTCATTCTGTTTGAATGAATTCCAAACATTTTTCTTAATTTCTGCACAGTTATATGATGAATGAGGTCAAGGATGTACCAACATTGGTGCTGGCTTGGAATCCATCTGCCACACTTTAAGCCCTGGTTGTAAACTAAACATACAGAGTATTTACCAGACTTGGGCTACTGTTATTGATGGGCATCATTATTGGGTCAATATCAGCAGACAGTGCTGGATGGGACATGCGAAGGAATACAAGAATGAATGTGATAACAAATCTATCCTGAAATAGCACTCGTTCAGTGACACTGCTTCAGCATGATAGCTATTATAATAATCATCTTAAATGCTTTAATTGCAGCAGCTCATTTTAAAGTGTAGTAGAACAGCACAACCCCAATTCAACAAAAGTCGGGATGCTGTGCAAAATGTAAATAAAAACAAGATGCAATGATGTGCAATTCATTTCAACCCTATATTTAATTGCAAATAGTACAAAGATAACATATCAAATGTTGTAAGTGAGAAATCTTATTGTTTTTTTGAAAAAGATTTGCCTATTCTGAGTTTGATGCCAACAACATGTTCCAAAAAAGTTGGGGACAGGGGCAACAAAAGGCTGGTAAAATTGTGTAATGCTAAACAGATCAGTAACATGATTGGAGATAAAAGAGCATCTCAGAGAGGCTGAATCTTTCAGAAGTAAAGATGGGGAGGGGTTCACCACTGCACAATCAAATGCAACAAGGAACACTTCTGAAAATCTCTGCACCCACCAACGCAGGTTAGGTCTCTGCCATGCAAAGAAGAAACCAAATATAAAGTGTATCCAGAAATGCTGCCACCTTCTCTGGGCCTGAGCTCATTTAAAATGGACTGAGGGGAAGTGGAAAAGTGTCCGACGAATCAATATTTGAAATTCTTTTTGGAAATCAAGGACACTGTGTCCTCCAGGCTAAAGACCACTCAGCTTGTTATCAGTCCACAGTTCAAAAGCCAGTACTCATGATGGTGTATATACATGTTCTGGCAACATATGCTGCCATCTAGATGACGTTTTTTTGCAGTGCTCTGTATTAAAAGAGTCCGGGCAATAAACTGACCTGCCTGCAGTCTAGACCTGTCACCACTGATAACATATGGCACATTATGAAATGAAATGTATAACAAAGGAGACCCCGAACTGTTGAGCAACTGGAATCCTATATCAAACAAAAATGGGAAAACATTTCTCTTTCAAAACTACAGCGACGTCTCCTCAGATACCAAACACTTACAGAGTGTTGTTAAAAGAAGAGGTGATGAGATACAGTGGTAAACATGACCCTGTACCAACTTTTGTGGAACATGTTGTTGGCATCAAATTCAAAATGGGCATATATTTTATATATATATATATATATATATATATATATATATATATATATATATATATATATATATATATATATATATATATATATACAAGTTTCATTTGATATGTTATCTTTGTAGTATGTTCCTTTAAAAATATGGTTTACATGATTTGCTTACCATTGGATCCTATTTTTATTTACATTCTGCATAGTGTCCCAATTTTTTGGAAACGGGGTTGTAGTTTCTGAACATTAAATATTAGGTCAGTATAGATATCGGCTGATGTTCGAGGTTTCAGGTCTTTGGTATTGATATCAGAAACAAAAATGTGGTATTGTGCCATGTTTGCTGATAGCAGTATTGATCAGGTGGGATATGGCTGTAAGGGGAAATGTGGAAGTGTATTATTGGAATGGAATATTAAATGATGTTGCATGTTGCATGTTTCATATACTATAATGCCAGTGTTTAAATTGTGCTTTAACGATGCTAATCCAGGACCAATGTAAATATGAAAATGATGTCAATATATAATATTTTCTAAAAATAAACTTGACTACTGATGCAAAAAGTCAGAGCAGATGTTGATGGAGGATTAGATAGAAGAATGATGGAATAGGAATTATGCTGAATATGACCCCAAACATGAACTAACCCAGTAAAGCAAGTCAGCTTTGACTTGCTGTTGACTGTAGGAAGCTTGTTATTCCTAAGAATCCAGTGCTACTGGAGAAACCTCTCACTGAGCTGCATAGCAAATGCACCTGTTTAATGCAGCCTCCTGTTTTATGCCTTCCAGATCCATCACTACTCACTGTTCCAGAACCTCATCATTTATGAATTAGGCAATGAATAATACTAGTACATGCAAAGTGGGACATGACGTCGTGCTGTGCAAGGCGTGTGTACAGTGTCTGTTTTTACAGTTACTAATCAGTAATCAAAAACACGCAGGACTGGCTTTCTATGCTTTAACTTTACAGTTCAACTTTTGAAACTTAACTACTCAACGGATCCAAATCAGCACCCAAAAAAGGACCGTTACTGTCCAAATACTTTTGTAACCTGCAGTGTATGGTCAGTTTACTCCAGCCAGAGCCGGTGGACACCAGCTGCAGCTGTAGGCTCTTGGAAAATGTGTTTCATTCTGGTGCTTTCTCCCCAAACCAGAGAGAGAGAGCATGCAGCTCTCTGTCCATTAAACTGCACAGTCATGCTGAGGTGCCACACACTCTCACGGCCGCGGCTCGGAGTGTGTCGGGGCTGATACTCATCAGCCGCTCTCACTGTCCGCTTTGTTATCCACTGTCTCTCGGAGCTTTCAGAGTCAAGTGAGGGAACCTTTGTGAGAATAGACTGAAGCCCCCCAGGGGTCCGGCTTATTATATACATTCATGCTTCATTCGGTATTAACGGAAAGGACAGGTGTGTGTGTGTGTGTGTGTGTGTGTGTGTGTGTGTGTGTGTGTGTGTGTATATGTATATGTATGTATGTATGTGTGTGTGTGTGTGTGTGTGTGTGTGTGTGTGTGTGTGTGTATACACACACACACACCCCCCAATCAGGTGTAACATTATGACCTTGTTTCTACACTCGTTGACCACTTTATCAGCTCCACTTACTGTATAGCTGCACTCTGTAGTTCTACAGTTACAGACTGTAGTCCATCTGTTTCTCTGATACTCTGTTACCCTGTTCTTCAGTGGTCAGGACCCCCATGGACCCTCACAGAGCAGGCACTACTTGGGTGCTGGATCATTCTCAGCACTGCAGTAACACTGACGTGGTGGTGGTGGTGTGTTAGTGTGTGTTGTGCTGGTACGAGTAGATCAGACAGAGCAGTGCTGCTGGAGTTTTTAAACAGTGTCCACTCACTGTCCACTCTATTAGACACTCCTACTTTGTCGGTCCACCTTGTAGATGTAAAGTCAGAGACGACAGCTCATCTGCTGCTGCACAGTTTGTGTTGGTCATCCTCTCGTCCTTCATCAGTGGCCACAGGACGCTGTTGGCTGGATATTTGTGGTTTGTGGACTGTTCTCAGCCCAGCAGCGACACTGAGGTGTTTAAAAAGTCCAGCAGCGCTGCTGTGTCTGGTCCATTTACCTGCACAGAGCCTGATTTTAACAGTGTATGACTGAGCCATGTTTAAAGTCACTGAGCTCATCTCAGCTCATTCTCTTGCCAGTGTTTGCAAGGCCACCTGTTAGCAATGAGTGTGGCTGAAACACCTGAACTCAGTAATTAGGAAGGGTGTCCCAAACGTTTGTCTATATAGTGTATAAAGTGGGATATATTACATATGGCTGCAGTCGCAACATCTCCATTTTTGTCGTTTCCTAGTTTTTGGCATAATTTATATTGTGTGTGAATTTCAGGCTGAACGGACTAAAAGAAATGACCCAAAATGCCTTGGAAAAAAATCTGGTTCCATTGACTTCCATTAAAAGCAGGTTTTTTCCTTCTCCTGTGAAGTTATTATTTTGGAGATACGAGGTTTTCTTCTGACAACAGTGATCTGCTTGTGTGTGTATATATAACACATAAAGGGCACTGCGTGAACACAAACGTGTGAGGTCATGTGTGACCACTGTGGTGATCAGACCGTGACAGGTGTGATCTTAGGAGTGAAATATTTTGACTTGTCAATTACTGGAAGCAAATTACAGTGTGAGCAGCTCCTGTTCCTTTGCGCTGAACATGCTGTTAGAACTCACACTTGTCATCACATCAGAACAGATAAAGCCTTATTTTCGCTGCAGTCTATTCCCACTTTAGCCGAGCGCTCGCGCGTCTGATAGAGGAGCGTCCTCTGGGAGCGCGCTGGGATGCAGGGAGTTGACGGAGGCCCTTTGATCAGACGATGAAAAATGCACGTGCTGTCTGCCGAAAAGAGGAAAAACAGTGTTTATCAAATTCCCACCATTTAGCTGAAGAAGAAACAGGCTGTCTGTGCTGCACACCAGCTCTGCTTTTCACATCCAATTACTGCTTTTATCCTGATGAGTAACAGTCGTGCCCTTCGTTACTGCAGAGTTTCGCCAAATAACGACGGAGAACATGAAGGATTGAGAGCGCTCTAGTGTGAGAATGACTTCAGTGATGACAGTATCTGTCTGAATTGCTTGCTCTCTTGTTCTCCCCCCAATTCCTGCATCTCTCTCTTCTCTACCTACCATCCCCACATCTCTCTCTCTCTCTCTCTCTCTCTCTCTCTCTCTCTCTCTCTCTCTCTCTCTCTCTCTCTCTCTCTCTCTACCATTCCTGCATCTCTCTCTACCATCCACCCATCCATTCATCCATCCTTTTTCTAAGCCGCTTCTCCCTCATGGTCGCAGGGGGGTGCTGGAGCCTATTCCAGCGGTCATCAGGCAGAAGGCAAGACACACCCTGGACAGGTCACCAGTCCGTCGCAGGGCAGACAGACAGACACAGACAGTCACTCACACCTAGGGGCACTTTAGCACGTCCAATTGGCCTGACTGCATGTCTGTGGACTGTGGGAGGAAACCGGAGAACCCGGAGGAAACCCACGCAGACACGGGGAGAACATGCAAACTCCACACAGAGAGGACCCCGGTCACCTGGCCGGGGAATCGAACCCAGGCCCTCCTCGCTACCCACCGCGCAACCATCCCCACATCTTTCTCTTTTTCTCTCTCTCTACCATCCCACATCTCTCTCTCTCTCTCTCTCTCTCTCTCTCTCTCTCTCTCTCTCTCTCTCTCTCTCTCTCTCTCTCTCTCTCTCTCTCTCTACCATTCCTGCATCGCTCTCTCTCTAACATCCCCACATACTTCTCTCTCTCTACCATTCCCATGACTCTCTCTCTCTCTCTCTCTCTCTCTCTCTCTCTCTGATTTTCTCTCCTTCTCTTCTCATGCTGTTTCTGTGTGTGACATATTTACACACTTTGAAAATACCATCTGCTATTTACATTAATATGTGTGAACAATTCATGACACTTGGACTAGAATAGAAAGTCCAGACATACCTGGAAGAAAATTCCCTGCTAGACAACAAAAGGGTCTCTGCAAGCTTCTGCATATACAGCACTGTGAAAAAAAACTCTATTTATTTAATCTCCAGTCAAAATGACCATTAAATTCAAGTTATTCATTTTTTAGCATCATGAAAAAAAACACAAAACATGTAACACACATTTCCGAGAGTCACACTTTACCTTCATTCCAGCTTCCACTCTTTTCAGGAGCCTCACTTTCAGCTCCTAAAAGAATCTGCAGACACACCTCCAAATACTTCCAGTGGTGTTGAGGTCTGGACTCTGGGGTGTTCAGCCCATCATTCAGCTTCTTTGTTTGATGTGTCCGTCTCATTTTCTCAGTGAGGTTCTTCTTGATCAGCTACACATCCTTTCAGACCCACAGCGCTGAGTGGTCTTCTCACAGTGGAAGGATGGACAGAAGCACCTGTGGATGTTTTCAGAACTGAAGCAGCTTGATCTTCTCCTCTCTCTCAGAGATGAAAGCTTTCAGCGTTGTTTATCTTTTGTGGGCAGTTTTGGTGTTGACCAGGTCTTCCAGGTGGTTGCTAGGAACCTAGTTTTCTCTGTATCTTTTAAATCATTTTTTTAAACTTTTTTGAGGACGGCCCCTTCCTGTTCCAACATGACTGCACACCAGTGCACAAAGCAGGTCCATAAAGACACAGATGAGCCAGTTTGGTGTGGAAGAACTTCACTGGCCTGCACAGAATCCTGACCTCAACCCCATAGAACACCTTTGGGATGAATTAGAGCCGAGACTGTGAGCCAGGCCTTCTCGTCCAACATCAGTGTCTGACCTCACAAATGGGCTTCTGGAAGAACGGTCAGAAATTCCCATAATCACACTCCTAACCCTTGTGGAAAGCCTTCCCAGAAGAGTTGAAGCTGTTATAGCTGCAAAGGGTGGGCCGACATCATATTAAACCCTCTGGATTAAGATGTCACTCAAGTTCATATACGCATATGAACTTGAGTGACAACTTGAGTGACACACACACGCACACACACACACACACACAGTGTGTGTGTATATATATATATATATATATATATATATATATATATATATATATATATATATATATATATATATATATACACGCATATAAATAGCTCTTTATCTTGGTCATCTCCATATCTCCACGAGTGGGTGTACTCTTCTACCCCTCTCTCCTCCAGCATCCCTCACTTCCCGCTGTACTGCGTGTTATTAAGGTTGAATGAAGCCGTTTCCGAGGCTCTTCTCAGGCTGTGCTTTAGCCATTAGGAGCGCATCCTCACTCGGCGCAGTGCAGTCTTCTCTCCCCCCGTGCTCTCCTGTTAGCAGATCCCATAATGGCCTGTGCTTTTCGCTCCCATGGAGTTGGGGGGGTGGGGGTGGGGGGGGGGTGGATTGAGCAGTGTTTGTGGTGGCGGTTTGCGCAGCGTTAGTGTGTTTGTTGTCTTCTAATCAGGAGAACCACAACTGGGGATACGGCAGGGCTGCCAGTGCTGCGCTTTTTTTCCCTTCGTGGCCAAGAAGAACAGGTGTGTCATTATAGCTACAGTGGGGATGGAAATGTTAGAGCTGGTTCAAGTAATTGAGGCGCGTTTGCCTCGCATCAGAAGTAGAAATCGAGAGACATAAGCACCACTCCTCGAAACACGCAAACAGAAGCAGCGAGAGTTTTTAAGGTAAACACAAACAGTCTGTCCTCACTGCAACTTTAGTTTAAGACGAAAACTCTTCATAAGCAAACCTGCAAATCTCCAGGAAGATGACTGCGCTGTTTATTTTGTGCATGACTTGCTTGCCGTCTGCAGAACGCTTTGCCACTCCTCAGCATGTTGTAGCACATTGCTTTCAGTGCAAATCCCTGTTCCGCAAGACAAACAATACACAAAAGATGAGGTTACGGAGTGCAGTGATTTAGCGATGCCCAAAATGATCCACATAGCCCTGTTTATTAGCTGCTCTGAGCCGTAAGGGTGCCGTGCACAGCAGGGGTGCAACGCTTATTCAACTGAAATAGCTGAATACATTAGTTGGCAACTAATTTAATAGTCGATTAGTTGGTGACGCCATTGTGCATCTTTCTCGGGCTCACTAGGAATGTTTTGACATTACCGCTCAATGGGGAGTTGACAAAAGCTTGATGGCTCGGAAAAAAGCTTGTAGTTGTGGTTTTTGTAAAGCCGACCTCAGCTGAGCTACGAGAGCACATCCTCCGTGTAGGTTCTGAACAGGAAACACACCGGCTTGGTTAGCTGTGCTGTGTGTGTGTGTGTGTGTGTGTGTGTGTGTGTGTATGTATGTATGTATGTATATGTATGTATATATATATATATATATATATATATATATATGTATATATGTATATATATATATGTATATATGTATACTCGGAACAAATGTTTCACATGTCGCATTGTGAACATTTATCGTGCAAACACCAGCTATCGTCTGATTGGATAGACACATCGCATTGGATTAATCTGCATTAAGTTCAGCTTGGCCACAACCGGTGTATGAGGAGTCAGGCCACTTCCTATTTCCCACATTATATCAAAAACTAAACTGCCGAACAGCAGAGGGCGTCCGTGAACGAGTCCGCAGTGAATGTGAGTAAATAGAGCTAAACAGCTGAAAACGAAAGTTAAAATAGCATCTAATCACTCGCCCAGAACGTTTCATTTTAGAAAGTAGAAGGATGTATTTCTCTAAAAAAAACAAAAAAAATTCACCTATTTTTCCTATTTTCTACAGCAAATGGGTTTTGGGCAGCAGGAGGCGGGGCTTTACTGCTAGAGAGTGATTGATTGGCGAGCGGAGCAGCTGATTTAAGCTGTTTTAAACTCCTATAGCTCGAGTTTAAAAGCTCGTAAAAATATAACAGTGGTGTTAAAATGTTTTATTATATTCATTGTTCAGGAATTGATTATCATCTTTTACAAATGTTTATAAACTATGATTTTGTTCAAATGCTCCATATCAACCCATTCATTTTGGACTCGCTCGGGAGCGCCCTCTAGCATTTGAGAGACCCAGAAGACATTGCAGTGTGGGAATTCTCCTCCCTTGGCTCAATTTTTTGCTGCACAGCATTCCCCAGAATCGACGTACAGGACCCATCATGCACTGCATGGCCATGTTTGGCCGAACCGACGCTTTCCATTGAAAATGAATGGGATACATTGCGGTGCGATGACGCTCAGGAGCACTGTAAATGCAGCCTAATGCATGTTCTCTGGAATTGCATTTATGGCATTTGGCTGGCGCTCTTATCCAGAGCGACTTACAATTTGATCATTTTACACAGGAAGGCGAAGGGGTGTTAGGAGTCTAGCCCAAGGACTCTTATTGGTATAGTGTAGGGGGCTTATTCAGGCAGATGAGTTACCCACTACACTAACCAACTGTTGTTAATGAATTGTCAACTGAATTGTTAATGAAGTTGGAACAGAGAAGCAAGTAACTTATTGACTGAACACTTTCCAGAAAACGTTTAAATTTAAACTTTGTCTTAACGTCAAGGCCACCGGTGCAGTCAAATCCAGTAAACTCTGGAGAACATCGTTCGCCACTTTCCCAGCAGGGAGTATCTGATCCCAGAGAAGAGCAAGCCTCACTCACAAGAGCACAGAGAGACACTGACTTTTCAGGAAAGACCTGTGGTTGTAAAATTTAGTTTCAGCAGAGTGTGAACAGACAGCAGAGCGCAGAGCCCAGATTCACTGTTTAAAAGTCCAATTTAATTTAGATTGATTTTTAATTTTTTTTTTTAACTTGATTAAAGGAAAACTGATTTAGTTTTATTTTATTGCTGCGAAAAAAGATTCTGGAGTGTTATTTATCTTTTGTATTCGCAGGAAAGTTCATTAACAGTGAATTTTTAAAAAAAGTTCATTCATCTTTGTCTTCATTGTTAGTTAGCAAATGCGTAGAAGAACCTCAAACTAAATTTAAAAGCTGAAAGCTACATAAGAGTTATTTGGTATGGTAGCGATTCATAGTCCGATATTACCGATTATTCGTTTCAGGAATCAATCAGTTATTCGATTTTGCTTCTTTGATGCCCAGTGTCAAGTGTCAGAGAGAGGGGTGTAAAGGCCCCCAGCATTGGGCTGAGGAGCAGTGACACTGCATTCTCTGGAGTGATGGAGCTCCATCAGGCACCTTTGTGATGAGTTGGCAGCATTAAACTTCAGCTCATCTTCTGTCATAGATGCTCCTCGTGGAGCTCCTCCTGACTCCTTGCTCTGAGACTGCGTAGCCGTTACCACAATAGCGTCTTTGTGCTGTAACCTAGTAACGTCCAGCATCAGTAATTCTCTGGGAGATTTCCACACAGTCCCGGTTTTGATTTATTATTTAAAGTTTTGGCTCCTGGCAGTGCAGCATCTTCCCGTCTGCACACTTCACCACTCGGCACACCTAAAGCACTCCGCTGAGACGCTGGTGGCATTTACTGCATTAGAAACATCATATCCTGCATTTCTTTGCATTACTTATGCATTTCTGAAGCAACACTGTTTCTCCTTTTGCGTACAGTTTTTTTCTTGGTGGTTGCTTAGTGAAGGCAGTGCTGATATATGTAGAGAA